>NC_038253.2:29392150-29449978 GCF_000004515.6 Glycine max | reverse complement strand
ACGAGCAAAGGCTAGAGGAAAGTACTTGGTGTTCACCGCTCGTGCGTCGAAAAGGGAAAGGGTAATTGATTCATTGCACCAAGAGGCAACAATGTGGACGGACTAATTTGCTCTTACTTTGAACAGGAGTCAAGAACTTCCCCCATTGCTAGCCAAGGCCAAAGCAGTGGCGGACACCTACTCCGCCCCCGAGGAGATCCACGGACTTCTCAGCTATTTTCAGCATATGATAGACTTAATGGACCATATGATTAGAAACCGCTAGGAAGTTTGTATTGTCGCTCAGATCTTGACTAGTTATAACTTTTTGAAAAAAATGAGTTTATCCCACGTTTTTACTCCAAAAATCAGTGCGAATCAAGTCACTCCCACATTTTATCTCTAGCATGCATTGTATGTTGGTCTCGTCCTTTGTCACGGGAAGCCGGAAGGTCCATATCACCTTCTTAATTGTACACATGGGGCACTGCGCCCCCAAATGCGCAAGTAAGAAGAGATAATTTTCCGGGCTCTCGTGTCCGTAAAATGCATTCATATCATGCATCGCATAAGCATCTCTTCATAACATCATAATGGACATATCCTGCATTTGTCCGTTATCATATTCCAGCCTCACATTTTGCATGAGTCATGGCATCATCATGCATATGCGTTCAACAAACTTTTTGATCTGCAAAATTGCATACCATTTGTTTTCATGTTTGCTCATCCTTGCGTTTTCCTCTACAAAACAAAAACAAAAAAGGGGAAGCGTGAAAACTTCACACTACATTCTTAGTTGCATGTGTTAGGCACCATGAGCCAACCATGTTGGGATCAAAAACCCATTTCTAAAAAAAAAATGCACACAACAACAAAACAAAATAATTGAACATGGTACCTAATGCATGGTTAACTAGGAAATGGTGTTTCTTCGGGCATCTCAATTTCATAATTACATTTTCCATGCATAGCTTAAAGTATGCCCGAGTCATTCATCCCTATGAGATGTTGTTGAAGTATTGGCGATCAGAATTGCCATTCCTTGGATTATAGGGTTGAACCAAGCTCATGCTTTTACAAAAAGGTTCATCAAGTCAAGTTGAAATATGGAAGTAACCGTCTTGCAAAATTGGGGCAAAAGATGAATCGAGTCACATCACTGCTTCATCTACTGCCAAATATATTTAGGATTGTTGATGTCCTTGTTACTTCCAGTTTCACTTTGACAAAGATGTCATGGACCATGTTGAAAATCTAAATTGATTCAACCCCATATCCTGCGTAAAAATTCGCAATACTTCCACTGTACATCATTCGCATACATCCATGCTTTTCATTGGTTGCATTGCTCATTGCATTCTTTCCTTGAAAAATAAAATAAAATAAAATAAAATGAACTTATCAAAAAGAAAAGGACGCGCTTTACGGCGCCCTTACCGAACTCGTGCTAGAGCTAGAGTAATGGGTGAAGCAGAGGAGGTGCAAGAGAAGATGAAGGCCGACATGGAGGCCATGAAAAAGCAAATGGCCACAATGATGGAGGCCATGATGAGCATGAAGAAGATAATGGAAGCCAATGCGGTTATAGTTGCCGCTACTAGCGTTGTCGCTAAGGTGAACCCGATGCTCCCATCTGGCCTCAAGCAAATGAATCATCCAACCTCAAATATGGTAGGCAAAGATTTGGGAAGTACGGATGACCCCATGATGTGCAAATTCAAAACGAGCATGCCTTCCCGCCATATGGTTTGCCTCTCAACTATACGCCACCCAAAGTGGCGTACACTCCCAATAAGAATGTCAATAACTCCACTCCTATACCCATTGAGAGCCAACAACCCCAAACTGATCATGCACATGTCTCTTAAACCGTGGGGGGGACACATGAAATTCCCCACCACAATCTAGCCGACTTCGAGCCTTGCCTCGGATATGCCACGGAAGGGCAAGCAGTTGGTGGTATACCCCTACAAAACCCTTTGGAAGGCCCTCAGTATCCCCCAGCTACACCTCTTGCATTCCACAACAAGTAAAAACCCTCGTGCTATGGCAGAAATGGAAAAGTTGGATCATTTAGAGGAAAGGCTCAGGGCCATTGAAGGAGGTGAAGATTATGCCTTTGCTAACCTAGAAGAGTTGTTCCTAATACCCAAACATGGTCATTCCCAAGTTCAAGGTGCCGGACTTTGACAAGTACAAGGGGACTACTTGCTCCAAGAACCATCTAAGGATGTACTGTCTGAAGATGGGGGCATACGCAAAAGATGAGAAACTGCGGATACATTTTTCCTGAGAAAGTCTTACTAGGACAACTGTCACCTGGTATACTAACTTAGGAACCTTCCTGAGTCCATTCTTGGAAGGACCTAATGGTTGCCTTTGTTAGGCAGTATCAGTACAATTTTGATATGGTTCCGGATAGGATGCAACTACAGAACATTTGCAAAAAGGGGGACGGATCTTTCAAAGAACACGCCCAAAAGGTGGAGGGATCTGGCGGCCCAGGTGGTACCCCCAATGATGGAAAGGGAGACGATGATCGTGATGGTAGACACATTATCGATACTCTACTATGAAAAGATGGTGGGCTACGCACCCTCAAAGCTTTGCGGATTTGGTCTTCGCCAGTGAAAGGATCGATGTGGGTCCGAAAAGAGGCAAATTTGATCATCCTACTAGGACGACTGAGAAAACTGGGGCAAATGAAGAGGGTGAGAAAGAGGGAGAAACCCATGCTGTGACTGCCATTCCTATACGGCCAAGTTTCCCACCAACCCAACAATGTCATTACTCAGCCAATAACAAACCTCCTCCTTACCCACCACCCAGTTATCCACAAAGGCCATCCCTAAATCAACCACAAAGTCTGTCTACCGCACTTCCAATGACGAAGACCACCTTTAGCACAAACCAAAACAAAAAACACCAACAAAAAGGAATTTTGCAGCAAAAAGCCTATAGGGTTCACCCCAAATTCCGTTGTCATATGCTAAACTTGATCCCATATCCACTCGATAATTCAATGGTAGCCATAACCCCAACCAAGGTTCCTCAACCTCCATTTTTCTAAGGATACGACTCGAACGCAACGTGTGCTTATCATGGAGGAGCCCCTGGGCATTCCATTGAGCATTGTATGACCCTGAAGCATAAAGTGTGAAGTCTAATTGATACGGGCTGGCTGAAATTTGAGGAGAATCGCGTGTAAATCCTGACATTGACAAGAGACACCATACATGGGGCAATTCTGGAAGCTGTTGTTATGACTCATAAGGATTTTCAAGTTTATGCCATTATTATAAACCACAGTTACAATGCTAAATGATATGGATAAAATGGACATCCTTGTCCCTCATCCTCTCACAAACGCATGTTTGCTTATTCAACTTTCACCGGAATGTGGGTGCAAGCCATTGGTCTATTTGCTCAAGCGACCTGCGCTCCTGAGTGTTGACTTCCAAGACTGTTCAATCAGAGATTACTCGTCTTGCATGTTGGTGGGGGTGCCGTAAAACAACGAGTAAAGTTCAAAACAAATAAGTTTCAAAATAAAAAAATAAGTTTCAAAATAAAAAAGGAGGTTCAAAAAGAAAAAAAATCATTTGATTGACTGTGTTTTCAAGACATTCATGTGACCTCATTATATCATTCTGGAAAGTTTTAGAGAAAAGTGAGTTATCAAGAATAGGATGTTGGATAAATGGCCTTAGTTACCTTAAGAAAAGGGGGGGTTGAATTAAGATACGAAGATTATTCCCCAAATAAACTTTCACTCTCTCTTTTCGGATTAACAATGCACACAGGGATAACCCTTCCCTTGTGTTCAAGAATCCTCTACAACAAGAGACCCACGGTCTCTTAATCCCTTTTCAAAAATAAGAAGAAGAGAAGAAGAGGTCTCTCTTAAAAGAGATAGATTGTACAATGAAGATCAATCAAAAATTCCTTATCGAATATGCAAGTGGTTGACCAAGGAATCTTTTTGAGAGGATAAGACATTTCAGTTCAGAAAAACTCTCGATCTTTCGAGAGGATAAAACTGTTTGGGCAATGAAAACTCTCTTTAAAACATTTGAATGGCCGTTCATAAAACATTTGAATAGATATGTCTCTTGGAAATTATTTTCTGAAAATCCCCTCTAGTAATCAATTACAAGACTTATGTAATCAATTACAGGTTTTAAAAATTTGAATTAAAACTTTTTTAACTGCTGGTAATCGATTACCAGAGAGCAAATCTCAATTTGAAATGATAGAATTCTTTGGTCAAACCTTTTGTTTGTTTCAATTTGGAAACTTCTTCCTAAAGATTCTAAGAGATCAAACTAGATCATATATCTTGATTTTCTTGGATTCTTGTCTTGAATAAAACTTAGAAGCACTTGATCCTTTAGCATCATCAAGACATCAAAACATCTTGCTTCTACATAGGAGTCATTTGACTTAATCCATCAACTGAAAGATCCTTCAATTATTTCTCGTCCTTGGAAAATTCTTTTTGCAAGAATCAATTGCGTCTTTCATTCTTCCTCACTACGAGGTTGTGAAAACAAGACAACAATTGGTACCTCTAAGCCCTACACTGGGGCAATGAAAGGCCCCATGCATAAACCTCAAACGAACCTAGGGGCAGATTAGAAGTTCTCACTCAATAGGTTCCCAGCTACAAGGTCATGACGAAAGACAACGATTGGTACCTCAAAGCCTTACACTGGGGTAATGAGGGGCACCGTGCATGAGCCTCAAGTGAACATAGGGGCCGATCAAAAGTTCTCACCCATCGATGTTTTTAACAAAAATAAAGGGGACAAACCCTAGGATTTCAATGGATTGATTAAACATCAAACGACTCCATTGCCGTCACTCCAAAATGGTCAAGTGACTAAATCAAAAAGAACATACACTCTGAGGGAGTTCCCGGAGAGATTTGCAAAAAGATAGGATGAGGTTGCATGAATTATCACCTTTTTCAAAAGGGTAGTCAATCTGTGTTTTCCAAAAAAAAAAAAAAAAAAAAATCAAATCAAAATCAAAATCACAAAATAGGGAAAGAATGCCATGAACATTGTACAACTTTCCATTACATTGCATTGTTTCATATAAAGTCCGCATTTACCCAAATTTCACAACAAAGGTTGCATGCATTTGCATCCCTCAAAATCATGTTAACTGCATAGATTCCCTACATCTAAATGTCCAAATCTTTTGAATTTGGGATGACCGGCTCTCTCAATGAGTCGATCTCTTGCTTTCTCATAAGGGTGGACCCTTGGGTACTAGTTACCCTCACCGTTGAGAGGACTACACGTCCTCGCCTTGAGAGGACTACACGTCCTCACCATCGGAGGGCTGCACGCCCTCACCTTTAGAGGACTACACGTCCTCGCCAACAGAGGGCTACACGCCTTCACCTTTAGAGGACTACACGTCCTCGCCAACAGAGGGCTGCACGCCCTCACCTTGAGAGGACTACACGCCCTCACCTCCAGAGGACTATACATCCTCGCCTTGAGAGGGTTGCACGCCCTCACCTTTAGAGGGCTACGTGTCCTCATTTTCAGTGTGCTCCACATCCGCACCTTAAGAGAATTTAAGGTCCTCTATCCTTAAATGCTTAACCAAGACTTGCACTCCCGGTTAAGGGACCAGTAGTTTCCTTTTAACGGTTCCTGGGCCACCCCCTGATATTGGAGGACGGCCAACTGTGCGAGCACAACCAGAGAGGGAGGCTATCACACAGCTACTATGCATACCGGGGCAAGATTTTACCCGTGCCGCTGCAAAGAGACGAGTGCGGATCATGCGCACCAACATGACCACTCTTACACAGATATAGATGACATTGCTACTTAGCAACATTCTGCCCAGCGACCGCAATGCCAATCTCTCCCTGCAAAAGTATCAGTTGGTCTGTGTCGTCCCGACATGGGTAAGTATGCATATGGTTCAATTGATTTCTGATACCATCTATTGTTTGCAGGGATCACACCCACAAAGACACCCAGTGGATCCGGAAAAGTCCAACAGGGCCCTGGGGTTTCCAGCTCTGGTTACGGGCCTCTATCAGTCCTATAGGGTGCCCGTACCCCCCCGGCAAGGTTATGTCATCATAGGTAAGTATGCACATCGCTCAACTGATTTCTGATTTCATCTATTGTTTGCAGGGATCGCGCCTGCAAGACACCCAGTGGACCCGAAGAAGTCCAACAGGGTCTTGGAGTTGTCAAGCTCTAATTACGGGTCTCTATCAGTTCTACGGAGTACCTGTAACCTCTAGCAAGGGCATCAGGCCCCCTACTGATCGAGCTTTCATCAAGAAGTACTGCGTCCCTAGGCAGGCGCAGGGCGAAACACCACAGCAGCATTGGGATGGTCGGTAGCGGGTAATAGACACACCGCCACCACCTCTAGAGTTCACCTCAGCTCATCCGCAAAAAGGTTAGAGCGTTGCCTACGACACATGGCCGACCAGTAGGCTACCAAGTCCAAAGCCAAAGGTAAGCAAAGTACTAGGTCCGTGACCTACAAGCCATCGTGCGTCCAGCTCAAGACGTTAAAGAAGCGCTACTAGGAGGCAACCTAGTACCTTTTGAATCTATGCTTGTTATTTGATCACTTTTTATAGTAGGACGCACCTAGTTGCTCATGATCCTGGGAATTTAAATAAAACAAGCGCAAGCTCGGAAGGTAGTCATACCTCACAAAATATATATATGTATGTTTAGGTAGAAAGATACCTTAGATATGCATGTATGTAACAAAAAAATACTTCACAAAATATATATATGTATGTTTAGGTAGAAAGATACCTTAGATATGCATGTATGTAAACAAAAACACACTTCACAAAGTGTATATATGTATGTTTAGGTAGCAAGATACCTTAGATATGCATGTACGTAGCAAAAAGATACCTCACAAAATATATATATGTATGTTTAGGTAGCAAGATACCTTGGATATGCATGTATATAGAAAAAATACCTCACAAAAATATACACATGTTTAGGTAGCAAAATACCTCATGAAAAAAAAAAAACAAAAACAAACAAGAAAAAGAAATAACAAATAAAAAAAGGAAAAAGAGAGAAAAAAGAAAAATAAGTTGTCTAGCTAAAAACCGACATGCTTTTGAAAAGAGATGATTTCCAACTTTTCTTTGAAAAAAATTCATTGATCATAACTAGTTTTTGAAAAAAATGTGTATACACCTGAAGGGTGAATGCTGTGAAATTTCCCCGGACGCCCGAAATGGACCCGGATGAATGCACAAATTGATAAAAGAACATATTTTGGAAACATTGGGTTGATTTAAAATAGAGGAAATGAATCCTGAGCCCTAGCATCACATGACCATAAAAATTTGACACTTGAGTGTCCGCATAGGTGCATGCATGACCAGTTTTGCATAAAGTTTCCAGATCATCATTTTTGCATTTGTGTCATGGAAATAATGTGGGGCACCCCTTTTATCCTTGAACCAAACCAAACCCCGACATGTATCATGTCTAGCCATCCTACAAACCTTGAGCCAAAATCCTGACTCACCATAAACCTTGACCTAGGGTGAGAATGTCAATCCTTACCCTCGGAAGCAAAAAAGAAAAGAAGGAAAATTTCCAATCAAAGAGAAAGCAAAAAAGAAAAGAAAGGAAATTCCCAATCAAAGAGTGGGAGAAAGCAAAAAGAAAAGAAAGAAAATTCCCAATCCAAGGATGGGAGAAAGTAAAAAAAAGAAGAAGAAGAAGAAGAAGGAAAGAAAGCCCCTGATCGGGAATCGAAGGAAAAAAACAGAAGGAATATGCAGAGAGGTCTTTGGACCGGACAATATCTGAACAATACAGAATTGTCACCAAATGAACGAAAAAAGAAGGAAAGGGAACCACGACCTAAAATAGTCTTCTCCCTTTGATTACCAACCAAAATCCCGTGCGCTAGCGACTTTTTTTTCTCGCCCCGCACTAAACAAAAACAGAAAAAGAAAAAAGCAAGAAAAATCAAAAGCCAAAAACACACAAAAGCCGAAAGAAGAAACCACCAAAAGAACCCATTCCCAAGGGAAGCCCTATTGATCCATG
This sequence comes from Glycine max, assembly GCF_000004515.6. Taxonomy (NCBI): domain Eukaryota; kingdom Viridiplantae; phylum Streptophyta; class Magnoliopsida; order Fabales; family Fabaceae; genus Glycine; species Glycine max. The sequence continues at coordinate 29,441,918 of NC_038253.2, read as the reverse complement.
ATCACGCGTGTAATTTTTGATTTGATAGGAAATAATTTGCAAAGTCAAGTCATGACATATCTATGGTTCGGAATTAGGATGAAACACTTACCTGTGCGAGATTGATACACTTTGAGTGGATTTCTTCTATTTTTGTCGAACCCAGTGTTTCCTCTAAATGATCATTTAGAAACGAAATGCTAACATCCAAAATCTCATTTATGGTTATGGGAGATTTCATCAGCAGACTCTCCTTCCCCGGTAGACGCATTGTTTTTCACTCAAAAAAGCATATGCTGCTCTAAATCAGTTGGAATATTTATCTCCTTGCTAAAGCATGTTTGCATTTTAGTGGAGAAAACACCGAGACTTTTTCAAATCTCACAAGTTATCCAGAACTACGTAGGTCTGAGTTCCTCATTGGAGGATACGTAGGAGCAAGAGCCTCGCTTTTGTCGACCACACCGCCTTTTGTTGCCATGACTCAAGAGCTGGTAGCCCGCGGAGACACCTTACGGTTATCCGCACCTCGTCATTCAGTGATCCCAAGTGTGATTGACGAGCAGAGACCAATATGGTCATCTGCGCCCTTTCCGGAGATGTCAGCATTTTCCGATGGAGACTTTTCAAGTCTCACAAGTTATCCAGAACTACGTAGGTCTGAGTTCCTCATTGGAGGATACGTAGGAGCAAGAGCCTTGCTTTTGTCGGCCGCCCCATAATCTTTGTCATACTGACCCTGAGGTCATGTGACATGCACCCTTGTATCATCCAGAGGCGGCGGGCCCGATGATACGCGGAGATACCTTACGGTTATCCGCACCCTTTTGTCATCCAGAGGCGGCGGGCCCGATGACAAGCAGAGACCAAGTTTGGTCATTCTGCACCCTTGTATCATCCAGAGGCGGCGGGCCCGATGATACGCGGAGATACCTTACGGTTATCCGCACCCTTTTGTCATCCAGAGGCGGCGGGCCCGATGACAAGCAGAGACCAAGTTTGGTCATTCTGCACCCTTGTATCATCCAAAGGCGGCGGGCCCGATGATACGCGGAGATACCTTACGGTTATCCGCACCCTTTTGTCATCCAGAGGCGGCGGGCCCGATGACAAGCAGAGACCAAGTTTGGTCATTCTGCACCCTTGTATCATCCAGAGGCGGCGAGCCCGATGATACGCGGAGATACCTTACGGTTATTCGCACCCATTTGTCATCCAGAGGCGGCGGGCCCGATGACAAGCAGAGACCAAGTTTGGTCATTCTGCACCCTTGTATCATCCAGAGGCGGCGGGCCCGATGATACGCGGAGATACCTTACGGTTATCCGCACCCTTTTGTCATCCAGAGGCGGCGGGCCCGATGACAAGCAGAGACCAAGTTTGGTCATTCTGCACCCTTGTATCATCCAGAGGCGGCGGGCCCGATGATACGCGGAGATACCTTACGGTTATCCGCACCCTTTTGTCATCCAGAGGCGGCGGGCCCGATGACAAGCAGAGACCAAATTTGGTCATTCTGCACCCTTGTATCATCCAGAGGCGGCGGGCCCGATGATACGCGGAAATACCCGAGTGGTTATCCGTATAAACATTCTTTTGCTATCTGTAAGACAGAACGCTTGATAGCATGCAGAGGCTGACATAGTCTTCTGCACCTTTTGTTCCTCCGGGAACAACAAGTCATTTTCATGCGGAAATTTCATGGTCACCCGCGACTCTCGTCAACCGAGAGGAGCGAAATTAGTGTCATACACTAATTTTCGTCCGGGTACCTTTGCTTGATGACATGCGACCTTTCTTTGGTCCTTGTGAGGTGCTTGGCACCCATCATTAGGCAATTTGTGAAAATCCAGGAACAACAAGTCATTTTCATGCGGAAATTTCATGGTCACCCGCGACTCTCGTCAACCGAGAGGAGCGAAATTAGTGTCATACACTAATTTTCGTCCGGGTACCTGTGCTTGATGACATGCGACCTTTCTTTGGTCCTTGTGAGGTGCTTGGCACCCATCGTTAGGCAATTTGTGAAAATCCGGGAACGACAAGTCATGGTCACCCGCGACTCTCGTCAACCGAGAGGAGCGAAATTAGTGTCATACACTAATTTTCGTCCGGGTACCTTTGCTTGATGACATGCGACCTTTCTTTGGTCCTTGTGAGGTGCTTGGCACCCATCATTAGTCAATTTGTGAAAATCCAGGAACAACAAGTCATTTGCATGTGGAGATTTTATGGTCACCCGCGACTCTCGTCAAATCGAGAGGAACGAAATTAGTGTCTTATCTTTACTTTCCTTTTATCTCCAATAAAAGAAAAGTAAAGAGGGGCAACTGTCATACCCTAATTTCGTCCGGGGACCTTTGCTTGATGACATGCGACCTTTCTTTGGTCCTTGTGAGGTGCTTGGCATCCATCATTGGGCAATTTGTGAAATTCCAGGACATGCCGAAAAACCAAAAAAAATATATTGATGCACAATCCGTAAGTTTCCGTGACACACCGGAAATCAAATGGAAGCATCGTTGCATAATTAAGTGAGGTTCCGTAACATTCCGTAAGTCAAAAGGGGGATGATTATGTAATCCGCAAGGTTCCATAACATTACGGAAAGAAAACAAGTATCGTTACGAGATTCGTAAGTTTCCGTAACTTTACGAAAAAAGAATCACCAAAAAAGGTAAGGGGGTGAACTTATCAAGATAGGGGTGTAAATAGCAATTCAAATCTAGGCCCTTCTAGAACATTTTGGAAGTTGGGTTGCTTAAGGAGGAAGCAACTGGGCGGCAAGCTCCTCCACGTTTTTGAAAAATGGTTTTCGGGGCTTCCGCGGCTTCCGTAATACTTCCGTAAAATTTCCGAAAACCTTGGGTAAGCATATTCCACTTAACATTGGTAAAAGGGAAAAGAAAAAAGATGAAAATCAAATTCGAAAACAGTTCCGTAAGGCTTCCGTAACTTTTCCGTAAAATACGAAAAGGGGGGTGAACTTAGTAATTCGGGTGCGCTTAGAAATCTTCTTCATTAAGTCTTTGGGCGGCAAGCACCTCCTTTTTTTTCTATAAATAGGGGAGGGGGGAGCTGTTTCAAAATGTTCAGCCCATTTGGCACTTCTCTCTCTTTCGAATTTGCTTGGAAAAATCGTTTCCGTGAAGAAAATCTAAGCCGAGGCGCTTCCGAAACGCTTCCGTAAGCGATTCTGTGGAAATTCTTCATCGTTCTTCACCGTTCTTCATCCGTTCTTCGTTCGTTCTTCGTTCTTCAACGGGTAAGTTTTCGAATTCGAGACTTTCAATTCATTTCTTGTTTTGTGTACTTTCACTTTAATTTCGTTTACTTTCAGTTTTCTTTTCTTCCGTTTTTAACGTGCTTTAACCATTTATTTAAACCGTTTTCTCGTCTAATAAATGATAAAATGAATTTCAACCGATCATTTGTGTTGTAATCTCGTTTAATCACTGTTAAAACGAAATCTAACCGATCGTTCACGCTATAACCTCGGTTAAACCAAAAAAAGTAAAATAATAATAAAATAATCAAAATATCTTGAAAAATAATAATAAAATAATCAAAATATCTTTGAATAAAATAATAAAAAAAATCAATCGGACGTTTTTCTTTGGAAGTTTCCTTGAATGAATTGATTAATAACCAAAGTGAAACTAAGACTAAAATCAACTCACAAATCAAGTTTTTTTCCGAAAAATCACTAAAAACCGTTTTAAGGTCCAACGCCTTAAACGGTCCTCTTTGCTTTTATCGGTTAACATGGACCGTTCAAAAGCATAAAATCAACATGTGACTTTACCGCTTTTGCAAGAACTACGTAGGTCTGATTTCCTCATCGCAATTGAGGATACGTAGGAGCAAAAGCCCCGCTTTTGTCGACCACCCCAAGAGATCGTTAATGGTCCAAATGCCTTAACGTTTCTCTCTTTTCAAAAACAAGAGATCGTTAATGGTCCAATGCCTTAACGTTTCTCTCCTTTCAAAATCAAAAGACCGTTTAATGGTCCAACACCTCAAATGACCTTTTTGTTCAATCAAAATATATTTTGCAAAAAAGACCAAAAACAAACTTAAACCAAACACTTTGTTCCGAAAGAACTACGTAGGTCTGATTTCCTCATCGCAAATTGAGGAATACGTAGGAGCAAAGGGAAACACCCTTGTCGACCACAAAAAGAGAAAAATATAAAAAGGGTATAAAGGATATAAGAACATAAAAGGGAACATAAAAATCAAAGTCATGTTTGCACATTCGATTAAAGGCTGCCGTCCCTTGGGACGGGCGTGTGGGGTGCTAATACCTTCCCCGTGCGTAAATACGACTCCCGAACCTTTCACTAAAAAGTTCGTAGATCGCGTCTTTTCCGGTTTTTCCGACGTTTTCCTCAAATAAACGTTGGTGGCGACTCCGCGCGTATTCCTTTCGTGGAACACGCATCCCGCGAGTCACGCGTCGCCCTCCCGCCGAAGGGTAGGTTGCGACACTACCAGCGGAATGTTTGGGTATCTTCCACATGAGAAAAGGACTCCTTCTTTTCCTTCCTTCCATCGGGGGAACCAACTGACTGTTCTACCTCCTATCCCGGCCAAGAGCTGGTCCCAATCCATTCTCCTCTTTTCAGTACACGAGCGATGGCTCAGGAGCGGACATGGATGTCTTGTGTCTTGTTGGAACAAGTGTGAAACCAACCAAACACAGAGGGCGGGTAAGCAACAGATGATCCGTGCGCTACTCTTCTCGCACCTTCGGTCAAATGTGTCAAATAGATCTGCCAAGACAGCTACCACCGGACTTTCCTTGCTATGGTGGTAGGCAAGGAAAGCGTCGATTGCTGCTAGGTCTACCAAACCATCCACGTTTGGAAAGAGGACGACCCCAAAAATTAGCAAAGCTAACACATCCATAAACGGGACCCAGTCTCCTTGATTGGCCATACCCCTCGCCTTGTCTTCTAGGTACTTCTGTGGTAGGCCCGCTATGCCGTTCCGAGTCTGTTTTATGCGGTCCAAACCTCTTGCTGATTTGATTTGTCCCCATGCTTACTAAAGTGAGACAAAAGCTGGTGCAAATCAAAACTCCGATATCTCATGGGTGGGATGGATGAATGCATGAAGAAATGCATATGACACAGATGCAATTTACGAATACGGGGGTCCGGGGAATTTGTCACCTTCTTAGATACGACATCTAGGGGTAGCGAAATGCCCCAACACACGTTTTTAAGAAGGCGATACGGACCCTTCGTTGGTTTGTTTACAGTAGGGATCATGACAGAACCCATATGCAATGCCTATGCAAAAGACACAATGCGGGAATGTGCACAGTATGACAATATTTACCGAACATAAGCAAAAGGGTATATGATACTCATGCATGGCAGTGTGAAAAATGGCACGCAGCGTGTTTGCTTCGTGCCCCTATTGAAGGGACCTATAAGGGAGAGAACTAACTAGGCTTTTAGCAATAATCCCCAAGGTAGTTATATCTCTCTTGATGGTTTCTAGAGGTATCATCCCCTTTGAAGAACATATTGTAGCAGTAGGGACTACTAGCAACAATAGGTTTTCAAAGAGAAAAGCTCTAGATGAGGGTTCACTGTAATCAAGCAAGTCGGAGACCTAGCATGATCACAGATTCACCTCCACTCCTTATGTTCCCATGAACCCGGGTATAGGGCCCTTTTTCACTCACAGTGTGTGCAAATAGTGTTAGTGTTTGTGTGCATCAAATGAATAAATATTTACCTCATGCATACATTCTAAAACACACTAAAAGCAACAAATAGTTTATATACACAAGAACATAATGAAAGGAAACCAACAAAGGGGTAAGTCACGGTAAAATATTGCACAAAATTAAATGGCCTAACTCTCTAAAAACATTCCCCAGTGGAGTCGCCAACTGTCGCAACCGACCCTTCGGCGGGAGGGCGACACGAGACTCGCGGGATGCGTGTTCCACGAAAGGAATACGCGCGGAGTCGCCACCAACGTTTATTTGAGGAAAACGTCGGAAAAACCGGAAAAGACGCGATCTACGAACTTTTAAGTGAAAGGTTCGGGAGTTGTATTTACGCACGGGGAAGGTATTAGCACCCCACACGTCCGCCCCAAGGGACGGCAGCCTTTAATCGAATGTGCAAACATGACTTTGATTTTTACGTTCCTTTTTATGTCCTTATATCCTTTTATACCCTTTTTATATTTTTTTCCTTTTTTGTGGTCGACAAGGGTGTTTCCCTTCGCTCCTACGTATTCCTCATTTTGGGATGAGAAAATCAGACCTACGTAGTTCTTTTTTATCAAGTGATTCTTTTTTACTTTAAGAGGTGATCATTTTAAGGCGTTGGACCTTAAAAATGATCCATTTTACTTAGTGAGGAAATGAAATGACAAACTTCAAAAGCCTATTTTTTATGGACGAGCTTGACTAGGCGAATTGATTTTAGCCTTTAGTTTCACTTTAGTTATTAATCAATTCGATTAAGAATGAGAAATCCCAAAGAGAAAACGTCCACTTGATTTTCCGCTTTATTTTACTAAAAGATATCTTTTTGATTATTATATTATTTTTTACCTCTTTTTGATTTCCAACGTGGTTACGGCACGACCGAACGGTCGGAATTTATTTTAACCGAAGTTAATGGATAATACAATTCAAACGTTCGGTGGAAATTTATTTTATTTTTAAGTTAAGCGAGAAATGACTTAAGTAAAATGGCTTAAGCACGTCAACAGGGGGTATAAAAAGTAAACAAAACGAGAATAAAAATGCACGAAACACAATGTGGACCACTACGGGCACATAGAATGAATCGAAAAGCTTGGTTCGAGGTACTTACCCGTTGAAGATCGAAGAACGATGAAGAACGAATGAAGAACGTCGAAGAACGGTTGAAATCTTTGCGAAATTCCTCACGGAAAACGTTACGGAAACGTTTCGGAAGCGCCTCGGCTTAGATTTTCTTAACGGAAACAATTTTTCCAAGCAAATTCGAAAGAGAGAGAAGTGCCTAAGGGGCTGACCCCTTCCTTCTTGCCTTCCTCCCCTATTTATAGCAAAATAGGGGAGGTGGTTGCCGCCCAGCTCGCCCAGGCGAGCAGGGTTGCTTCCTCCAGAAGCAACCGCCTTCTGGAGGAATATTCCGGAGGGCCCAAGTGGGCCTGGGTGCTATTTGCACCCCCATTTTTACTAAGTACACCCCCTCTGCTGTTTTTTGGTGATTCTTTTTTCGTAAAGTTACGGAAACTTACGAATTTCGTAACGATACTTGTTTTCTTTCCGTAGTGTTACGGAACCTTGCGGATTACATAATCATCCCCTTTTTGACTTACGGAATGTTACGGAACCTCACTTAATTATGCAACGATGCTTCCATTTGATTTCCGGTGTGTCACGGAAACTTACGGATTGTGCATCAATATTTTTTTGGTTTTTCGGCATGTCCTGGAATTTCACAAATTGCCTAATGATGGGTGCCAAGCACCTCACGAGGACCAAAGAATGGTCGCACGTCATCGAGCAAAGGTCCCCGGACGAAATTAGGGTATGACAGTTGCCCCTCTTTACTTGTCTTTTATTGGAGATAAAAGGAAAGTAAAGATAAGACACTAATTTCGTTCCTCTCGATTTGACGAGAGTCGCAGGTGACCATAAAATCTCCACATGCAAATGACTTGTTGTTCCCAAAATTCCACAAATTGCCTAATGATGGGTGCCAAGCACCTCACAAGGACCAAAGAATGGTCACTTGTCATCAAGCAAAGGTCCCCGAAAATCAGTGTATGACACTAATTTCGTTCCTCTCGGTTGATGAGAGTCGCGGGTGACCATGACTTGTCGCTCCTAGAATTTCACAAATTGCCTAATGATGGATGCCAAGCACCTCACAAGGACCAAAGAATGGTCGCATGTCATCAAGCAAAGGTCCCCGAAAATCAGTGTATGACACTAATTTCGCTCCTCTCGGTTGACGAGAGTCGCGGGTGACCATGAAATTTCCGCATGTAAATGACTTGTTGTTCCCGGAGGAACAAAAGGTGCAGAAGACTATGTCAGCCTCTGCATGCTATCAAGCGTTCTGTCTTACAGATAGCAAAAGAATGTTTATACGGATAACCACTCGGGTATTTCCGCATATCATCGGGCCCGCCGCCTCTGGATGATACAAGGGTGCAGAATGACCAAACTTGGTCTCTGCTTGTCATCGGGCCCGCCGCCTCTGGATGACAAATGGGTGCGAATAACCGTAAGGTATCTCCGCGTATCATCGGGCTCGCCGCCTCTGGATGATACAAGGGTGCAGAATGACCAAACTTGGTCTCTGCTTGTCATCGGGCCCGCCGCCTCTGGATGACAAAAGGGTGCGGATAACCGTAAGGTATCTCCGCGTATCATCGGGCCCGCCGCCTCTGGATGATACAAGGGTGCAGAATGACCAAACTTGGTCTCTGCTTGTCATCGGGCCCGCCGCCTCTGGATGACAAAAGGGTGCGAATAACCATAAGGTATCTCCGCGTATCATCGGGCCCGCCGCCTCTGGATGATACAAGGGTGCAGAATGACCAAACTTGGTCTCTGCTTGTCATCGGGCCCGCCGCCTCTGGATGACAAAAGGGTGCGGATAACCGTAAGGTATCTCCGCGTATCATCGGGCCCGCCGCCTCTGGATGATACAAGGGTGCAGAATGACCAAACTTGGTCTCTGCTTGTCATCGGGCCCGCCGCCTCTGGATGATACAAGGGTGCACGTCACATGACCTCAGGGTCAGTATGACAAAGATTATGGGGCGGCCGACAAAAGCAAAGCTCTTGCTCCTACGTATCCTCCAATGAGGAACTCAGACCTACGTAGTTCTGGGTAACTTGTGAGACTTGAAAAAGTCTCGGTGTTTTCTCCACTAAAATGCAAACTTGCTTTAGCAAAGAGACAAATATTCCAACTGATTTAGAGCAGCATATGCTTTTTTGAGTGAAAAACAATGCGTCTACCGGGGAAGGAGAGTCTGCTGATGAAATCTCCCATAACCATAAATGAGATTTTGGATGTTAGCATTTCGTTTCTAAATGACCATTTAGAGGAAACACTGGGTTCGACAAAAATAGAAGAAATCCACTCAAAGTGTATCAATCTCGCACAGGTAAGTGTTTCATCCTAATTCCGAACCATAGATATGTCATGACTTGACTTTGCAAATTATTTCCTATCAAATCAAAAATTACATGCGTGATCATGGATCAATAGGGCTTCCCTTGGGAATGGGTTCTTTTGGTGGTTTCTTCTTTCGGCTTTTGTGTGTTTTTGGCTTTTGATTTTCCTGGCTTTTTCTTTTTCTGTTTTTTTTGTTTAGTGCGGGGCGAGAAAAAAAGGTCGCTAGCGCACGGGATTTTGGTTGGTAATTAAAGGGAGAAGACCATTTTAGGTCGTGGTTTCCTTTCCTTCCTTTTGTTCATTTGATGACAATTCTGTATTGTTCAGATATTGTCCGGTCCAAAGACCTCTCTGCACATTTCTTCTGTTTTCTTTCGATCCTTGATCAGGAGCTTTCTTTCCTTCTTTTCTTTTTTTTTTCTTTCTCCCATTCTTTGATTGGGAATTTCCTTTCTTTTCTTTTTGCTTTCTCCCACTCTTTGATTGGGAATTTCCTTTCTTTTTCTTTTTTTTGCTTTCTCTTTGATTGGAAATTTTCCTTCTCTTCCTTTTTGCTTCCGAGGGTAAGGATTATGGTGAGTCAGGATTTTGGCTCAAGGTTTGTAGAATGGCTAGACATGATACATGTCGGGGTTTGGTTTGGCTCAAGGATAAAAGGGATGCCTCACATTATTTCCATGACACAAATGCAAAAATGATGATTTGGAAACTTTATGCAAAACTGGTCATGCATGCACCTATGCGGACACTCAAGTGTCAAATTTTTATGGTCATGTGATGCTAGGGCTCAGGATTCATTTCCTCTATTTTAATCAACCCAATGTTTCCAAAATATGTTCTTTTATCAATTTGTGCATTCATCCGAGTCCATTTCGGGCGTCCGGGGAAATTTCACAGCATTCACCCTTCAGGTGTAGACACATTTTCCAAAAATTGGTTATGATCAATGAATTTTTTCAAAGAAAAGTTGGAAATCGTCTCTTTTCAAAAGCATGTCGTTTTTTAGCTAGACAACTTATTTTCTCTTTTTCCACCTTTTTCCTTACTTGCCTTCTTCTTTTTTCTTATTTGCTCTCTTTTTCTTTACTTGCCCTCTTCTTTCCCTTTTGTTCTCTTTTCCATTTCATTTTCTTTTCTTTTCTATTTTTATTTTTATCATGATTTTTTGTTTATTTTACATATATACTTTTGGACGATGTTCCTAAACGAAGAACTCTACACGGTTCCAGAATTTCAAACATCATTGATAGTAGTGATATATAAATACTAACGCAACAATCTAAACAAAAATGTATGCGCTGTACAAATGACAATCGAAACAACAAAAACAAACGTTAGTCTCTCAAGTCAAAACAATAACATAGAATAAAAATGACAAAAGAAATATGAAAGAAAACATGAATCTGGGGATCTCCCAGTCACGTATCTCCACTCCCTCCCAAGAAGTCAAGCAAATCGGCCATCTCCTCATCCTCGTGGGCTTCTTCTCCATCGCCGGGAGCTTCTGGGGGTGCCTCTCCTGCTTGGGCCTCGGGCCAATCTCCGGGCCATGCAACCTCTGCCCTGAACTGGTCTGGAGTAGGGCATGAAAAACAAGCGGAGCCCTGGCTCTGCATGCTAAGGCTCATCTGGTACAGACTGTCATGGGTTCGTACATGTGCTCGGTGGTTGGCCGCCTGCTGGCGAACCAAATGCCGTAAATACTGCTCCATGTCAAATGCCCCAGCCTGGCCAACCTGATGAGGTGGTGGGGGCGCGCCTGCGGCCTGTGGAGCATCACCCTGACCCTGTCTCTGGGTACAGTATTTCTCAATAAAAACCCGGGTGATGGGCGGCCGAATCACCTTGGTAGGTGCAACGGGGACTCCGAACGACTGGCAGAGTCCTGTGATCAGTGCGGGGAATCCCAGGGCCCTGTTGGACTTATCTGGGTCCAAAGGGTGCCTAGTGGGCGCCATACCTGCAAAAATATAGATGGCATCAGCGATCAACTGTGCCACATGGATGCTCATCCGTGTCAGGATGGCGTACACCAGCTGGCACTTTGGCATGGGGAGGTCGGAATTATGATCGGTGGGCAGGATGTTGCTGAGCAGCAGAGTCATCCATATCTGAGTCAGGGTGGTCATGTTGGTGCGCATGATCCGCACCCGTCTTCCGGCAGCAGTCCGGGCAAAATCCTGCCCCGGTATACATAGCAACTGGGCAATGGCCTCCTCATCGAACCCATCAGACCGGTTCCTCCTCTGGCCATACTCGCACTCCTGGCCCTCTTCTAACACCAACGGATATCCCAGGAGCTGGCCGATAGCGTCGGCATCGAACGGGATCCACTGACCCCTAACCCAGGATCTCATGTCACGCACGCCCTCCTCTGTTGGCCAAGCATTGGCATAAAACTCAAGGACTATTTCTGGATCAAACTTGGCCATGGGAGTAACCAGTGGTGCCCACCGCCGGCGCCCTATTTCCTCCTGGAAATCAGTATACTCGTCGTCCCTGAGCTGGACGCGTCGCTCCCGGAGAAACGACCACCCCTTGATGGCTTCGAAGCGCTGCTGGTGTACCGCGCTCCTAAAGCGGTGACTATCATACTCCGGAGCGGAACTAGTTCCTTCTGCTGCCTTGTCCTTCCTGGACCTCTTTGAGGCAAGCTTCCTTGGGGCCATTTCCTGCGAAGGCAAACATTTGGAAAGTTAGTTTTACCAGTGGGATACTATTCTTAAAACAAAAATGACATACAACCTCCTCCCATAAATACAAACATCAATGTAAATTTAGAGCAAGCTTATGCGCATATTTCCTTACAAACGTTCTCTTGCACAAGACATTCTATTAACCGAAAAAAATGCACCCATATACAATCAAGGCAGCTTCGTTACCTAGATTATTTACACGTACTTCCAAGGTGTATTTGTTACTTACATCACACACCTCCTTGGCTAAATTCACATACATGCATACTCAAAGCATTTTGGGGTACCAAAAATTGCACATGTGCACATCTTGGTATTTCTAACACCTATACATACACAAACTTCATGATGAATCTTGACTATCTACACAATAAGGTGCTACATTTTATGCTCTTTTCAAGTTTTTGCTACCTAAAGCCGCATCCAAATTCAAGTATATTTTCCTTTGCTGACTAAAATTGTATTCAAATTAAAAGGTATACATTTTTTGGTAATGTATCTTCTTTACATAACATGCAACATATTTATGTATATTTTTGTGAGACATTTTGACTACCAAAAATTATATGTACATACATCCAAGTATTTTGCTATCATACCCAAAGTGTAAATTGCCAAAGGTATTTTGCTACCTATTCTAAACCTACACATTTATGATGAGCAAAATTCCTAACCATCTAGGCATAGGGAAAATATTGTAGCGTGGCCCATAGCTGATTGCTGGCCAAAAAAAGGGTAACTTTACCCAATATGCACCTCCTTTTGTGCTCTTTTTGCATAAAATTTCAGTTTCTAGGACTAGGATATATGTGGGGCAATTACTCTACCCTTTTTCGGGAATGAATACATATTCCAAAAAAATAGAAAATATGCACAAACCAAAATACCCCATGGGTTGTCTCCTTACAAAAGTCACACGCTAATGCCATTGAGGCATTTCACCAAACACTTGGTGGGCGCGCGTTTAGGCATCAATAGCAAGAGAACGGGGACAATGTGGCATGTCCTATTGTTTCAAAATGCATTATAGGCCTAGGGCCATCTCATACCCACCCCTAATTCAACCTAATCTAGCAAGAAAACAAATCAAAATTGCCCCACATATTTGAGCACACTCCCACAATTTAGAGCACCAAAAGGAGATCAAAATACCCCAATGAAAAGCTAGAAAGCTTAGGGATGGAATACTTACTTGTTGGTGATGAACAAAAGCGCAAAACGGAATCAAAAAATGCGACAAAGGATGACCCTAGGGCTGCAAATTCGTCAATCCCGTGGGTATGGCTTTTGAAAGGGGGGAAAAGAAGTTTTTGAATGTAAAAACGCCCCCCCTTTCGTCATTTTTATAATTTGGTGCAGGGGTGACTCGCCCAGGCGAGCCCAGCTCGCCCAGGCGAGCTAACCTGCACTTTTTTTTTTTTTTTTTTTTTTTTTTGGATGTTAGCATTTTGCCTAACTTGAACTTACTTAGGTTAGAATTAGGCGTTGATTACTTATTTTATTATTACTCTTTTCCTTTTTAAAACAAACAAATAGTAAAAGAAAGCTGCAAAATACAAAGGATACGGGGCTGCCTTGCAGCGACATTCCCTGCTTGTTTCGCACAGAGAAGGGCAACGATCGGTCGGTCGTGACCCCATCCCCGCTTGCGTTCATCCTTAAGTACCTGCAATTAATAAACAACCAGGTATGGCCAATCTTGACCGCATCATTACCCTACCTTGATTGGTTTCTGCCGTTCATGTTTTGTCTTCACTCCAGAAGGTAGCCCAAGGTGATCCTGCCCCTGTTTTACCACAACAATATACATGCATATGCGTATGCGTATGCATGAATGTCTTCAAACGCAGAAAATTTAGGGAAAGTTGGTTCAGGTTCAATTCTAATTAAGCGCTTGGGGGATCCCATGAACTGAGCGGAAGGGCTCAGGCGATCACAAATTAACGCAAGGTGTGAAACTAACGTGAGGACTAAAAGCCTCAAATCCATGTTCATTTCTTTGAAAGATCGTAACAAGAGATACAACGGACCGGAAATCCCTGGGGGGAAATCTAGAAAACGCATAAAGATAGAGAACATGCAGCGACATCCTTAATTGCCCCAGCTTCTAAGCATAATATTGTTTGACGACATCAGAGTTCACGGGTGAAGGTAGCTCTTCGCCATCCATGTTGGTAAGCACCAGGGCTCCTCCGGAAAAAGCCCTCTTCACAACAAAAGGCCCTTCGTAGTTCGGGGCCCATTTCCCTCGGTGGTCCTTGACAGCATGGGACACTTTCCTTAGCACAAGGTCTCCCTCATGGAACTTGCGTAAGCGTACTTTCTTGTCGAACGCGCTCTTCATTCTTTGCTGGTACAAGCGCCCATGACTCATGACCGTTAAGCGCTTACCCTCAATGAGGTTGAGCTGATCGTAGCGTGTTTGAGCCCACTCTGATTCCTTTAATCCGGATTCTGCCAAGATCCTTAATGACGGGACTTCTACCTCAAATGGTAACACCGCCTCCATCCCATATACCAATGAGAACGGCGTTGCCCCAGTTGACGTTCGACTGAAGTCCGGTAACCGTGTAACGCGAATGGGAGCATCTCGTGCCAATCCTTGTATGACACGGTCATCTTTTGGATAATCTTTTTGATATTCTTATTGGCTGCTTCCACGGCTCCATTCATCTTTGGCCGGTAGGGTGTGGAATTGTGATGCTGGATTTTAAACTCCTCGCACATTTCCCTCATCATCTTGTTATTCAGGTTGGTGCCGTTGTCCGTGATAATCTTTCTTGGCAAACCATATCGGCAGATGATCTCCTTCTTAATGAACCTGACCACCACATTCCTCGTGACATTGGTATATGAAGCCGCCTTGACCCACTTGGTGAAATAATCTATTGCTACGAGGATGAAGCGATGACCATTCGAGGCCTTGGGCTCAATGGCCCCGATGACATCTATTCCCCACATGGAGAAAGGCCAAGGGGCGGACATGACATTCAGAGGATGCGGTGGGGCATTGACATTATCCGCGAATGCTTGACATTTGTGGCACTTCCTCACATGGACACAACAATCACTTTCCATGGTAAGCCAGTAATAACCTGCTCTTAAGATCTTCCTGGCCATAGCATGCCCGTTGGCGTGCGTTCCAAACGAGCCCTCATGGACTTCCTCGATCATGTGATTTGCCTCCTTGGCATCCACACATCGCAGGAGTGTCATGTCGTGATTTCTCTTATACAGTGTGCCTCCGCTCATGAAGAAACTGGCTGCCAACCTCCTCAATGTCCTTTTATCATTGTCGGCAATCTCTGGCGGGTATTCTTTGCTTACGACATATCGCTTGATGTCGTAATACCAAGGCTTTCCGTCCCGTTCCTCTTCCACTTGGCAACAATGTGCGGGTTTGCCACGACACTGAAATTCAATGTAGGGTAGGTCCCCGTGCGGTGTTTGCTGGAACATAGATGCCAACGTAGCAAGTGCATCCGCCATTTGATTTTCCTCGCGGGGAACATGATGGAAGGAGATCTCATCGAAAGTCTTAGCCAATTCCTTGATGTAGGCTTTGTAGGGTATCAGCTTGGGATCTCTAGTTTCCCATTCTCCTCTCAGCTGATGGATTACCAACGCTGAGTCACCGTACACCTTGAGTAGTTTGACATCGGAGTCAATTGCTGCTTGGACGGCTAGGGCACATGCTTCATATTCGGCCATGTTGTTGGTGCAGTCGAATCCTAGCCTGGCTGTGAAAGGTACACATTGATTGTCCAGAGAGATCAACACTGCCCCAACGCCATGACCTAGAATGTTTGACGCTCCGTCAAACCATACAGTCCATTTGTCCCGATCTTCGTCCAACTTTTCCTCGAACAAGGCCATGATGTCCTCATCCGGGAATTCCGGATGCATGGGCTGGTAGTCGTTAAGAGGCTGTTGGGCCAAATAATCTGCCAAAGCGCTTCCTTTTATCGCCTTTTGGGTGACGTAGACTATATCAAACTCAGATAGCAAGACTTGCCACCGGGCGATTCGTCCTGTGAGAGCTGGCTTTTCAAAGATGTACTTGACCGGGTCCATTTTGGATATCAACCAGGTAGTATGGCTCAGCATGTACTGCCTTAAGCGATGGGACGCCCATACTAAAGCACAACACGTTCTTTCGAGCAAGGAGTAATTCATCTCACAGGTCGTGAACTTCTTACTTAGGTAGTAAACAGCGCGCTCTTTCTTCCCGGATTCGTCATGTTGCCCCAGCATACACCCCATTGATTCGTCCAAGATTGTCATGTACAAAATGAGAGGCCTTCCAGGTACTGGTGGCATAAGCACGGGAGGATTCATTAGGCACTTTTTGATCCTTCCAAAAGCCTCTTGGCAATCCTCATTCCACCGATCAGTTTGGTTTTTGCGCAAGAGTTTAAACAACGGCTCACAAATGGCGGTGAGCTGCGATATGAATCTGGCAATATAATTCAAGCGCCCCAGGAACCCTCGGACTTGCCTCTCTGTACGGGGTTCCGGCATCTCAAGGATAGCCTTCACTTTTTCGGGGTCTACCTCTATCCCTTTCTGGCTTACAACGAAACCAAGCAATTTCCCTGATTTGACCCCAAAGGTACACTTAGCGGGGTTCAACCTTAATTGATATTTCTTAAGCCTTTCGAACAACTTCCGCAGGTTGACAAGGTGTTCTTCCTCAGATTTAGATTTAGCAATTATGTCGTCCACGTAGACCTCGATCTCTTGATGCATCATATCATGGAACAAAGCTACCATGGCCCGTTGATAAGTTGCCCCGGCATTCTTGAGTCCAAAGGACATCACCTTGTAACAGAACGTTCCCCAAAGGGTGACGAAAGTAGTCTTTTCCATATCCTCGAGCGCCATCTTTATCTGATTGTAACCAGAGAAACCGTCCATGAAGGAAAATAAAGCGAAATTGGCCGTGTTATCTACGAGGATATCGATGTGTGGTAAAGGAAAATTGTCCTTGGGACTGGCCCGATTCAGGTCCCGATAATCTACACACATTCGTACTTTCCCATCTTTTTTAGGAACTGGTACGATGTTGGCAACCCATTCTGGATACCGAGCGACGGCCAGAAATCCAACGTCAAATTGCTTCTTCACTTCTTCTTTTATCTTCAAGGATGTTTCGGGCTTCATCCTCCTCAATTTCTGTTTTACCGGGGAACACCCGGGATTTAGAGGTAATCGGTGCTGCACAATGTCAGAACTCAAACCGGGCATATCTTGGTATGACCAAGCAAAGATGTCTTGGTAGTCTTTTAGCAGGATTATTAATTCTTCACGGATAGGTGCGGTAATGCCTGTACCTATCTTTACTTCCCTCTTTCCACTGCCAATTCCTAAGTCTACTAGCTCTGTTTCTTCTTGATGAGGCCCCATTTCTTGGTCCTCATGGGCGACCATTCTTTCTAGTTCCGAAGGAAGTCCCACATCCTCATCTCCTTCATCTTCCGTTTGATTCATTTCTTGCTCGAAGTTGATAGACGGGTCCCAGGTATTAGTACCTTCGGGGGACTCGTCATCGAATCTGCCGTTTTAGAAAAAGAAGTAAACATGCAAATGAATGAGAATGGGTAGAGACCAGGAACAGATGAAGAAAGATCCTTGTATTATAAATTCAAACACAAAAGACACAAAGCCTTAACAAAATGAAAACTCTAAAGCCTAGGCCCAACTATAGAGCTTTTAAAACCGTAAAGGTTTACATTATGCTTGTTGCGTAAATGCCGGGGCGTTCCTCCACTCGCCAATTTCCCAGCTGGAAATCAGGAGAGCATGGTCGTACCAAATCCAAAGTACTCGGAATATCATCTTCGCATATCGTGAACGCTTGACCTTTGTCTCCCGAACCCGCACTTATAAAGCTTCTACTTATGTGGCAGGGCGGGCTTCCTTCACCTTCTTGTCTCCAACGCGAACTTTGACCATTGTTCTTCCTTCCCGCAATGCTTCTTTTCATGTCTGCCTGAGTGGGCTTATAGCCTAAACCATACTTCCCACGATTTCCTTGAGTATTTATCAGGCTAGTTATGCCGCCGTTGTTTTTTCCTAAACCCATCCCGGGTTCAAAACCGTTCCCCAACATAACTCGGGCCATCATTACCGCTGCATCGGACAGACAAGGTTGCCCAAAGAGGGAGTCCACGGAGGAAATGCTGACCACCTCAAAAGACTGGAAAGCGGTTTCTAACGATTCTTCTGCGGCTTCCACATAAGGCATGGAGGATGGGCAGCTTACCAAGATATCTTCCTCGCCTGACACGATGACCAAGTGCCCCTCCACTACGAATTTCAGCTTTTGGTGGAGCGTAGACGGCACGACTCCCACTGAGTGGATCCACGGGCGCCCCAACAGGCAGCTGTAGGGGGGGTTAATATCCATTATTTGGAAGGTGACTTGACAGGTGTGAGGGCCTATTTGTACTGGGAGATCGATCTCTCCCCTAACCTCTCGGCGAGTGCCGTCGAAGGCCCGAACCACCATTGAACTTGGTTTTAAGTGGGAAACATTGAATGGTAACTTCTCCAAAGTGCTCTTAGGCATCACGTTTAAACTGGAACCATTATCGATGGGTACCTTGGCTACGATATGGTCCATACACTTGACTGACACGTGTAAAGCCTTATTGTGCCCTCTCCCCTCGGCGGGGATTTCTTCTTCGGCGAAGGCAAGATAGTTGTTGGCAGTGATATTGTTGACCAGCCCTCCGAAACCTTCTACCGAGATATCTTGGGCCACGTGAGCCTCGTTCAGCACTTTTACTAGCAGAGCCCGATGAGGCTCGGAGCTCATAAGTAACTCCAGCAGCGAGACCCTAGCCGGGGTTTTGTTGAGCTGTTCGATAACCTTGAATTCGCTCTGCTGAATTATGCGAAGGAACTCGCTGGCTTCCTCTAGCGACACCTCCTTTCTACCATCCTTTTTCTCTGGGGGCCCCTTTGCTGGAATATCTTTATTCGAAGCGTGGGGTGCTTCGCCATCTTGTTCCTCCACCACTTTTCCTTTTCCTTTGACGTTGGCGGGTTGGACTGGTAGGTCCGGAGGTGCGAACACACGACCACTACGGGTCACACCACTCAGCCTCGTGATATTTGTTACTTTAGCTGACAGCGAGCTGACGTCAGTGACTTCTTCTTCCTTCTTCCCCGGAGGTGTGTATCTCCACGGGACCGCGTGACTATTTTGATACGGGAAAGGAACAGGTTTGGCCATTAAGGGGTGCCCGGGCTTTTGCGAGGCTGCACTTTTAGTGAAGTATATCACCAAGGGTTTGGGCTTCGCAACACCGCTCCCCTCCGTAGATTGCATGCATATATGCTGCTCTTCTTTTCCTTCAATGCCGACTTCTAGTCGACCTTGGTCTATCATCCGCTGTAACAATTCCTCTACTTCCAAACACGTCTCCATGTCATGCATCTCGCCGGAATGTAGCAGACAGGAATCCTCCTTACACCCACTATGGGGAATTACACCTCCCTTTTGTAGGGCCTCAAAGATAAACCTCCTAGGGGTTGCCACATCTCTTAAAGGTTTAGACCTGTGGGGCCTATCGGATTCAACTGCATTAACTGCTCCCCCTCCATGATTGGCGAGCGGGTTGGTCCTCACATTGGGCCGATCCTCTTGGAAAGTCAGCCATCCGGCATCCATTAAATGTTGGACCTTGTATTTAAGGGTCAAGCATTTTTCGACGGAATGCCCCGGGACACCCCCATGGTACTTGCAAGTTGCATTAGGGTCATACCACTTCGGGAAAGGGGGTTCGAGGACCCTTCCGGGAGTTACCACGGCCAAATGATTGGCGATGAGGGATGGTAGAAGATCTTCGTACGTCATTGGGAGCGGGGTGAATTCCGGCAATGGCCTCGGAGGGAAGTTCCTTGTCGTGTTGGAATTACCGGCCGGTCGAGTCGTGTTCGGAGTTGGAACTTGGGGAGCTTCCCTCTGGGTGGGTACCTTAGGCTGCACGGGTGTTGAACTAGAGGCGTTCCCCGCATGAGCCGAGAAGCTTGGGTGATGTTGCGCGTACTGATGGGTACCATGAGGTGTTTGCTGGGGTTTGACCCACGCGGTTGTTGAAGAGACGGCATGGGCATCTCCTTCTTTCCTTTTTGCCCCTGTCGCCCCGATTCTTTTGGCATTCACGTTTGTGGAGGAAACGTAATCAAACTTTCCTCTCTTCAATCCAACCTCGATTCTTTCCCCGGCAAACGCCAGATCCGCAAAGCTGGACGGCATGTAACCCACTAGCTTCTCATAGTAGAACACTGGCAGAGTGTCTACCATCATGGTGATCATCTCTCTCTCAACCATGGGAGGAGCTACTTGTGCCGCCAAATCCCTCCATCGCTGCGCATATTCTTTAAAGGTTTCACCCTCTTTCTTGAACATATTCTGCAGTTGAGTACGGTCAGGAGCCATATCAGAATTGTACTGATACTGCCTTAGGAAGGCGGTAATCAGATCCTTCCAAGTACGGATACGGGAAGCTTCCAAATTAGTGTACCACACTACCGCAGCTCCGGCCAAGCTATCCTGAAAGAAGTGTATCAACAGCTTTTCATCTTTAGAATGGGCGCCCATCTTACGGCAGTACATTTTGAGATGGTTTTTGGGACAAGTCGTCCCTTTATACTTGTCGAAGTCCGGCACTTTGAACTTCGGGGGAATAACAACATCGGGTACTAAGCAAAGATCCGTCATGTCTGCAAACGGATAGTCCCCAAATCCTTCCACAGCCCTCAATCTTTCCTCAAGGAGATCGAGCTTCCTCCTTTCTTCAGTTGCCGGGGGCGGCCCTTCCATAGACAAAACTATTGGCGATGCTGCGATGTTGGGTTGAGGCAACGTGCCTGGTGCCGGCCCTTCGGGGATCGGGGGATAAAACTCGACATCCCTCCGAGCATAATCTTGAGGGTCTTTATGGACTTCGTCGGGCTGCTGAGGAGGCTCTTTTTCATGGACGGGAGAAGCAATGTGGCCCGCATCTTCTTGCAAGATGGGTGGTGAATAGTTGGGCGGCAATCCATAAGGGTAAGCCGCTCGGTTGTATCCCAGGTGAGGGCTGCCATCGTGCCCCAGTGTGTCCCTTCCCCGTCCTACTATGTTTGAGGGAGGATGGTGCGTAGTTGCCAAGAGAGTCGGGTCTGCTTCGGCAGCCGAACTGACAGCGGCGGCAGTGGCCGCGTTCCTCTCCATGAGCTGCTTCATACCTAACATGGCCTCCATCATGGAGGCCATTTGTTCTTTCAGAGCCGACATGTCAGCTTTCATCTGTTCCTGCGTCTCCTCTTGATCACCCATCGTTCTAGATTTGGATCTGGTGCGATAGGGATCCCTTGCGGCGCGTTTAGTTATGGTGTTTTTCCCTAAAAAACCAAACGTGAGGAGTGGGTAAAGAAAGAAAATGCATGCTAGAGATGAGATGTAGGAGTGATTTGATTTGCACAAGCTTTTGGAGTAGAAACATGGGACCAACTCATTTTATTTCAAAAAGGAAGTCATATCTAGTCAAGGTCTGAGAGACCATACAAGTTTCCTAACGATTTCTAATTATGTGGGCCATTAAGTCTATCATATGCTGACAATAGCCGAGAAGCCCATGAATCTCTTCGGGGGCGGAGTAGGTGTCTGCCATCGCCTTGGCCTTGGCTAACAATCGGGGAAGTTCTTGACTCCCGTTCAAGGTAAGAGCAAACCGATCCATCCACATGGTTGCCTCTTGGTGTAAAGAGTCGATCACCCTTCCTCTAGCCTCTTTTTCCGCGTATACTTGGGCATACTCATCCGCGATTCTATGCTCGTGGGCCGTGGCTAGACCTAACTCTTCTTGGTACTTGGCGATGATAGCTAACATGTTGGTCTCTGTCTCGCATAAACGCTGAGACAAGCTTCTTTTGGACCTTGAACAAGCAATCAACTCCTCTTTCAGAACCATGCTATGTGCTCGCGACTGGTCCCTTTCTTCCCTTCGCAACTTGAGTTCATTATTGCTACCCCATAGAGCTCCGCGAAATTTGTTCCGGCCATACTCTTCCTTGCGAGCCCTCTTGGTCTCTTGTTCAAGGGCTCTTGCGGTAATTGCATTCTCTTCCCGTAACCCGGCACACTCCTTCCGAACGTGTGTAGCAGCCAACTTGAACTTCTCCTTGGCGAGTTTTGCCTTTCCTAACTCGCTCTTGAGAGCTTGGACTTCTTCGTCCTCTTCCGGTGCTTCAAAATTCTCTTCGCTGACGACTTTTAACTTGGCGAGCCAATCTAAACCTCGTATGCGAACTTTCAGCCATTCGTGGTACCCACCAATGATGCCATTACGAATGCCTCTAAGCTCTTGATCTTTCCTTAACGGGGTTTCCCATGCCTTATGGATTCCTTGTATAGTCTTGGAATTTTGTGCGCCGAGATCCCTCACAAGGAAAGGAGACATGCTTTCTTCCGTCGGTGCTCCCCTCATGGGGTACCCTAGTTGTCTTATAGCGAGCGTGGGATTGTAATTAATACAACCCCTCGTTCCTACCAGCGGAATGTTTGGGTATCTTCCACATGAGAAAGGACTCCTTCTTTTCCTTCCTTCCATCGGGGGAACCAACTGATTGTTCTACCTCCTATCCCGGCCAAGAGCTGGTCCCAATCCATTCTCCTCTTTTCAGTACACGAGCGATGGCTCAGGAGCGGACATGGATGTCTTGTGTCTTGTTGGAACAAGTGTGAAACCAACCAAACACAGAGGGCGGGTAAGCAACAGATGATCCGTGCGCTACTCTTCTCGCACCTTCGGTCAAATGTGTCAAATAGATCTGCCAAGACAGCTACCACCGGACTTTCCTTGCTATGGTGGTAGGCAAGGAAAGCGTCGATTGCTGCTAGGTCTACCAAACCATCCACGTTTGGAAAGAGGACGACCCCAAAAATTAGCAAAGCTAACACATCCATAAACGGGACCCAGTCTCCTTGATTGGCCATACCCCTCGCCTTGTCTTCTAGGTACTTCTGTGGTAGGCCCGCTATGCCGTTCCGAGTCTGTTTTATGCGGTCCAAACCTCTTGCTGAATCCTTGACCACAGTTGCAATTCTGCTCAAAGAGGGGAGACATCCGGAGGAAAGATATGGTTTTCTTCCCCCGAGAGGACATCCTAGAATTTCTTCAAATTCTTCAATGGTTGGTACTAATTGGAAGTCTCCGAATGTGAAGCATCTCAAAGGCTGGTCGTAGTATTGGGTGAGTGATGCAATGGCATCTATGGACACCTCTGCTATGGTCAACTCTACGATCTTTCCGTAAGTCTTGCGGAAGGCTTGCATTTGGAGGGGTTCCATCAACCGCCCTAATTCCTTGATGCTGGTGGTATCTGGGCTTTTGACCTTGACTTGGTAGAACCTCTTGCCGGTTTGATTTGTTCCCATGCTTACTAAAGTGAGACAAAAGCTGGTGCAAATCAAAACTCCGATATCTCATGGGTGGGATGGATGAATGCATGAAGAGATGCATATGACACAGATGCAATTTACGAATACGGGGGTCCGGGGAATTTGTCACCTTCTTAGATACGACATCTAGGGGTAGCAAAATGCCCCAACGCACGTTTTTAAGAAGGCGACACGGACCCTCCGTTGGTTTGTTTACAGTAGGGATCAAGACAGAACCCATATGCAATGCCTATGCAAAAGACACAATGCGGGAATGTGCACAGTATGACAATATTTACCGAACATAAGCAAAAGGGTATATGATACTCATGCATGGCAGTGTGAAAAATGGCACGCAGCGTGTTTGCTTCGTGCCCCTATTGAAGGGACCTATAAGGGAGAGAACTAACTAGGCTTTTAGCAATAATTCCCAAGGTAGTTATATCTCTCTTGATGGTTTCTAGAGGTATCATCCCCTTTGACGAACATATTGTAGCAGTAGGGACTACTAGCAACAATAGGTTTTCAAAGAGAAAAGCTATAGATGAGGGTTCACTATAATCAAGCAAGTCGGAGACCTAGCATGATTACAGATTCACCTCCACTCCTTATGCTCCCATGAACCCGGGTATAGGGCCCTTTTTCACTCACAGTGTGTGCAAATAGTGTTGGTGTTTGTGTGCATCAAATGAATAAATATTTACTTCATGCATACATTTAAAACGCACTAAAAGCAACAAAGAGTTTATATACACAAGAACATAATGAAAGGAAACCAACAAAGGGGTAAGTCACGGTAAAACATTGCACAAAATTAAATGGCCTAACTCTCTAAAAACAGTCCCCAGCGGAGTCGCCAACTGTCGCAACCTACCCTTCGGCGGGAGGGCGACGCGAGACTCGCGGGATGCGTGTTCCACGAAAGGAATACGCGCGGAGTCGCCACCAACGTTTATTTGAGGAAAACATCGGAAAAACCGGAAAAGACGCGATCTACGAACTTTTAAGTGAAAGGTTCGGGAGTTGTATTTACGCACGGGGAAGGTATTAGCACCCCACACGTCCGCCCCAAGGGACGGCAGCCTTTAATCGAATGTGCCAACATGACTTTGATTTTTACGTTCCTTTTTATGTCCTTATATCCTTTTATACCCTTTTTATATTTTTCCCTTTTTGTGGTCGACAAGGGTGTTTCCCTTTGCTCCTACGTATTCCTCAATTTGGGATGAGAAAATCAGACCTACGTAGTTCTTTTTTTATCAAGTGATTCTTTTTTACTTAAGTGGTGATCATTTTAAGGCGTTGGACCTTAAAAATGATCTATTTTACTTAGTGAGAAATTGAGATGACAAACTTCAAAAGCCTATTTTTGTGGACGAGCTTGACTAGGCGAATTGATTTTAGCCTTTAGTTTCACTTTAGTTATTAATCAATTCGATTAAGAATGAGAAATCCCAAAGAGAAAACGTCCGATTGATTTTCCGCTTTATTTTACTAAAAGATGTCTTTTTGACTATTATATTATTTTTTTACCTCTTTTTGATTTCCAACGTGGTTACGGCACGACCGAACGGTCGGAATTTATTTTAACCGAAGTTAATGGATAATACAATTCAAACGTTCGGTGGAAATTTATTTTGTTTTTAAGTTAAGCGAGAAATGACTTAAGTAAAATGGCTTAAGCACGTCAACAGGGGGTATAAAAAGTAAACAAAACGAGAATAAAAATGCACGAAACACAATGTGGACCACTACGGGTACATAGAATGAATCGAAAAGCTTGGTTCGAGGTACTTACCCGTTGAAGATCGAAGAACGATGAAGAACGAATGAAGAACGTCGAAGAACGGTTGAAATCTTTGCGAAATTCCTCACGGAAAACGTTACGGAAACGTTTCGGAAGCGCCTCGGCTTAGATTTTCTTCACGGAAACAATTTTTCCAAGCAAATTCGAAAGAGAGAGAAGTGCCTAAGGGGCTGAACCCCTTCCTTCTTGCCTTCCTCCCCTATTTATAGCAAAATAGGGGAGGTGGTTGCCGCCCAGCTCGCCCAGGCGAGCAGGGTTGCTTCCTCCAGAAGCAACCGCCTTCTGGAGGAATATTCCGGAGGGCCCAAGTGGGCCTGGGTGCTATTTGCACCCCCATTTTTACTAAGTACACCCCCTCTGCTGTTTTTTGGTGATTCTTTTTTCGTAAAGTTACGGAAACTTACGAATTTCGTAACGATACTTGTTTTCTTTCCGTAATGTTACGGAACCTTGCGGATTACATAATCATCCCCTTTTTGACTTACGGAATGTTACGGAACCTCACTAATTGTGTAACGATGCTTCCATTTGATTTTCGGTGTGTCACGGAACCTTACGGATTGTGCATCAATATTTTTTGGTTTTTCGGCATGTCCTGGAATTTCACAAATTGCCTAATGATGGGTGCCAAGCACCTCACGAGGACCAAAGAATGGTCGCACGTCATCGAGCAAAGGTCCCCGGACGAAATTAGGGTATGACAAGTGATAACCCCCAAGGTAGTCATATCTCTCTTGATGGTTTCTAGAGGTATCATCCCCTTCGAAGAACATACTGCAGCAGTAGGGACTACTAGCAACAATATGTTTTTAAAGAGAAAAACTCTAGATGAGGATTCACTGTAATCAAGCAATTCGGAGACCTAGCATGATCACAAATTCACCTCCACTCCTTATGTTCCCACGAACCCGGGTATAGGGCCCTTTTTCAACTCACCGTGTGTGCAAATAGTGTTAGTGTTTGTGTGCATTAAATGAATAAATATTTACCTCATGCATACAAGAATGCACTAAAAGCATCAAAGAGTTATATATACAAAAACATAATAAAGGGAAACCAACAATGGAGTAAGTCATGGCAAAACTTTGCACAAGATTAAATGGCCTAACTCTCTAAAAATAGTCCCCAGTGGAGTCGCCAACTGTCACAACCTACCCTTCCGCAGGAGGGCGACGCGAGCCTCGCGGGATGCGTGTTCCACGAAAGGAATACGCGCGGAGTCGCCACCAACGTTTATTTGAGGAAAACGTCGGAAAAACCGGAAAAGACGCGATCTACGAACTTTTAAGTGAAAGGTTCGGGAGTTTTATTTACGCACGGGGAAGGTATTAGCACCCCACACATCCGTCCCAAGGGACGGCAGCCTTTAATCGAATGTGCAAACATGACTTTGATTTTTTATGTTCCCTTTTATGTCCTTATATCCTTTATACCCTTTTTATATTTTTCTCTTTTTGTGGTCGACAAGGGTGTTTCCCTTTGCTCCTACGTATTCCTCAATTTGCGATGAGGAAATCAGACCTACATAGTTCTTTCTTATCAAGTGGTTCTTTTTTACTTAAAAGGTGATCATTTTAAGGCGTTGGACCTTGCAAATGATCCATTTTACTTAGTAAGAAATTGAAATGACAAACTTCAAAAACCTATTTTTGTGGACGAGCTAGACTAGGCGAATTGATTTTAGCCTTAGTTTTACCTTAGTTATTAGTCAATTCAATTAAGAATGAGAAATCCCAAAGAGAAAACGTCCGATTGATTTTCCGCTTTATTTTACTAAAAGACGTTTTTGATTATTATATTATTTTTTACCTCTTTTTTTATTTCCAACGTGGTTACGGCACGACCGAACGGTCGGAATTCATTTTAACCAAAGTTAACGGATAATACAATTCAAACGATCGGTGGAAATTTATTTTATTTTTAGGTTAAGCAAGAAATGACTTAAGTAAAATGGCTTAAGCACGTCAAAAGGGGGTATAAAAAGTAAATGAAACAAGAATAAAAATACACGAAACACAATGTGGACCACCACGGGTACATAGAATGAATCGAAAAGCTTGGTTCGAGGTACTTACCCGTTGAAGATCGAAGAACGATGAAGAACGAATGAAGAACGTCGAAGAACGGTCGAAACCTTTGCGAAATTCTTCACGGAAAACGTTACGGAAACGTTTCGGAAGCGCCTCGGCTTAGATTTTCTTCACGGAAACAATTTTTCCAAGCAAATTCGAAAGAGAGAGAAGTGCCTAAGGGGCTGAACCCTTTTCTTCTTCACTTCCTCCCCTATTTATAGCAAAATAGGGGAGATGGTTGCCGCCCAGCTCGCCCAGGCGAGCCAGGTTGCTTCCTCCAGAAGCAACAGCCTTTTGGAGGAATCTTCTGGAGGGCCCAAGTGGGCCTGGTTGCTATTTGCACCCCCATTTTTACTAAGTACACCCCCTGCCTTTTTTTGGGTGATTCTTTTTTCGTAAAGTTACGGAAACTTACGAATTTCGTAACGATGCTTGTTTTCTTTCCGTAATGTTACGGAACCTTGCGGATTAAATAATCATCCCTTTTTTGACTTACGGAATGTTACGGAACCTCACTTAATTGTGCAACGATGCTTCCATTTGATTTCCGGTGTGTCACGGAAACTTACGGATTGTGCATCAATATTTTCTTTTGTTTTTCGGCATGTCCCGGAATTTCACAAATTGCCTAATGATGGGTGCCAAGCACCTCACAAGGACCAAAGAAAGGTCGCATGTTATCAAGCAAAGGTCCCCGGACGAAATTAGGGTATGACACAAACCTTCTCCTTACCCACCACCCAGTTATCCACAAAGGCCATCCCTAAAATCAACCACAAAGCCTACCTACTGCACTTCCAATGACAAACACCACCTTTAGCGTAAACCAAAACACCAACCAAGAAATGAATTTTGCAGCGAGAAAGCCTTAGAATTCACCCCAATTCCAGTGTCCTATGCTGACTTGCTCCCATATCTACTTGATAATTCAATGGTAGCCATAACCCCAACCAAGGTTCATCAACCTCCATTTCTTCGAGAATACGACTCGAACGCAACGTGTGCTTGTCATGGAGAATCCCCGGGGCATTCCATTGAGCATTATAGGGGCCTGAAGCGTAAGGTGCAAGGTCTAATTGATGCGGGCTGGCAGAAATTTGAGGAGAATCGCGTGTAAATCCCGACATTGACAAGAGATGCCACACATGGGGCAATTTTGAAAGCTGTTGTTAGATGTCTCTAATGACTCATCAGGATTTTCAAGTGCAAGCCATTGGTCTATTTGCTCAAGCGACCTGTGACCATTCAATCAGAGATTACTCGTCTTACACGTTGGTGGGGCTGCCATAAAACAACAAGTAAAGTTCAAAACAAATAAATTTCAAAATAAAAATTAAAATAAAAAAAAAGGTTCAAAAAGAAAAAAAAACATTTGATTGACTGTGTTTTCAAGACGTTCATGTGACCTCATTCCGGAAAGTTTGTCTTTTTAGAGAGAAGTGAGTTATCAAGAATAGGATGTTGGCCTCAGTTACCTTAAGAAAAAGGGGGGTTGAATTAAGATACGAAGATTATTCCCCAATTAAACTTTCACTCTCTCTTTTCGGATTAACAATGCACCCTAAACATGAATTACTCAAAAGACAATTCAAAATAAACTTCTTTAAAGCAAAAGATAAATAGCAATAAATAAAAGAAGTTTAAGGGAAGAGAGGAATGCAAACTTGATTTATACTGGTTCGGCCACTTCCCGTGCCTACGTCTAGTCCTCAAGCAACCCACTTGAGATTTTCCACTCTCTTTGTAAAACTCCTTTTACAAAGTCTGAACCACACAGGGACAACCCTTCCCTTGTGCTCAAGAATCCTCTACAACAAGAGACCCACGGTCTCTTAATCCCTTTTCAGAAATAAGAAGAAGAGAAGAAGAGATCTCTCTTAAAAGAGATAGATTGTACAATGAATATCAATCAAAATTCCTTATTGAATATGCAAGTGGTTGACCAAGGAATTTTTTTGAGAGGATAAAATATTTCAGTTCAGAAAAACTCTTAATCTTTTAAGAGGATAAAACTTTTTGGGCAATGAAAACTCCCTTTAAGTTCGTGTTTCCAAGTCACCTTTGATGGTCATTCATAAAAAATTTGAATAGGTGTGACTCTTGGCAATTATTTTCTGAAAATCCCCTCTGGTAATCAATTACACATTATAAATTTTGAATTCAAATTTCTAGTGACTGTAATAAACATTTTCAACTGCCGGTAATCGATTACCATAGAGAAAATCTCAATTTGAAATGATAGAATTCTTTGGTCAAACCTTTTGTATTTTCAATTTGGAAACTTCTTCCTAAAGATTCTAGAGATCAACTTGATCATATATCTTGTTTTTCTTGGATTCTTGTCTTGAGTAAAACTTAGAAGCACTTGATCCTTTAGCATCATCAAGACATCAAAACATCTTGCTTCTACATAGGAGTCATTTAACTTAATCCATCAACTGAAAGATCCTTCAACTATTTCTTGTCCTTGGAAAATTCTTTTTGTAAGAATCAACTGCATCTTTCATTCTTCCTCACTGCGAGGTTGTGAAACAAAAGATAACAATTGGTACCTCAAAGCCTTACACTGGGGCAATGAGCGGCATCGTGCATGAGCCTCAAGTGAACATAGGGGCAGATCAAAAGTTCTCACCCGTCGATGTTTTTAAACAAGAAAAAAAAGGGGGGACAAACCCTGGAATTTCAAATAGATTGATTAAACGTCAAACGGCTCCATTGCCGTCACTCCAAAATGGTCAAGTGACTAAATCAAACAGAACATACACTCTAAGGGAGTTCCCAGAGAGGTTTGCAAAAGATAGGATAAGGTTGCATGAATTACCACCTTTTTCAAAAGGGCAGTCAATCTGTGTTTTCCAAAAAAAAAAATTAAATCAAAATCAAAATCACAAAATAGGGAAAGAATGTCATGAACATTGTACAACTTTCCATTGCATTGCATTGTTTCATGTGCGGTCAGCATTACCAAATTTCACAACAAAGGTTGCATGCGTCTGCATCCCTAAAAATCATGTTAACTGCATAGATTTCCTACATCTCGTGTCCAATCTTTTTGGATGACCTGCCCTCTCGATGAGTCGATCTCTTGCTTTCTCATAAAGGTGGACCCTTGGGTACTACTACCTATCACCTTTAGAGGACTATATGTCCTCGCCTGCAGAGGGCTGCACGCCCTCGCCTTTAGAGGGCTACGCGTCCTCATTTTCAGTGTGCTCCATATCCACACCTTAAGAGAATATAAGGTCCTTTGCCCTTAGATGCTTAACCGAGACTTGCGCTCCCGGTTAAGGGGCCAGTAGTTTCCTTTTATCAGTTCCTGGGCCACCCCCTGATATTAGAGGGCGACCAACTGTGCGAGCACATCCAGAGAGGGAGGCTATCACGCATCTACTATGCATACCGGGGCAAGATTTCACCCGTGCCGCTGCAAAAAGACGAGTGTGGATCATGCACACCAACATGACCACTTTTACATGGATATGGATGACATTGCTATTTAGTGACATTCTGCCCGGCGACCACAATGCCAATCTCCCCCTGCAGATGTATCGGTTGGTCTGTGTCGTCATGACATAGGTAAGTATGCACATGGTTCAATTGATTTATGATGTCATCTATTGTTTGCAGGGATCGTGCCCACAAGACGCCCAGTGGACCCAGAGAAGTCCAACAGGGCCCTGAGGTTTCCAGCTCTGGTTACGGGCCTCTGTAGTCCTACAGGGTACCCATTCCCCCCGGCAAGGTCACATCATCATAGGTAAGTATGCACATCGCTCAACTGATTTCTGATTTCGTCTATTGTTTGCAGGGATCGTGCCTGCAAGACACCCAGTGGACTCGAAGAAGTCCAACAGGGTCTTGGAGTTGTCAAGATCTAATTATGGGTCTCTGTCAGTTCTACGGAGTACCTGTCACCTCCAGCAAGGGCATCAGGCCCCCTACTAATCGAGCTTTCATCAAGAAGTACTGTGCCCCCAGGTAGGCACAGGGCGAAACACCACAGCAGCTTGCGGATGGCCGGAAGCGGGCAACAGACGCACCGCCATCACCTCTAGAGTTCACCTCAGCTCATCCACAAAAAGGTTAGAGCGTTGCTTACGACCCATGGCCGACCAATAAGTGACCAAGTCCAAAGCCAAAGGTAAGCAAAAGTACTAGGTCCGTGACCGACAAGCCATCACGCGTCCAGCTCAAGAAGTTAAAGAAGCGCTACTAGGAGGCAACCTAGTACCTTTCAAATCTATGCTTGTTATTTGATCACTTTTTGTTTCTCAAGTCATAGCAGGACACACCTAGTTGCTCATGATCCTAGGAATTTAAATAAAACAAGCACAAGCTCGGAAGGTAGTCATACCTCATAAAAAATATATATATGTATGTTTAGGTAGAAAGATACCTTGGATATGCATGTATGTAGCAAAAATACTTCACAAAATATATATATATGTATGTTTAGGTAGCAAGATACCTTGGATATGCATGTATATAGCAAAAATATCTCACAAAACATATATATGTATGTTTAGGTAGCAAGATACCTGGGACACGCATGTATATAGCAAAATACTTTACAAAAATATAAATATGTTTAGGTAGCAAAATACCTCATGGAAAAAAGAGAGCAAAAGGAGAGCGAGCAAGAAAAGGATAAGAAAAAAAAATAGAAAGAAAAATAATAAAAAATAATAATAAAAAGTTGTCTAGCTAAAAAACAACATGCTTATGAAAAAAAGATGATTTCCAACTTTTCTTTGAAAGATTTTACTGATCTTAACCATTTTCTGAAAAAAAATGTGTATACACCTGAAGACTGAATGCTGTGAAAATTTTCCGAACGCCCAAAATGGACTCGGATGAATGCATGATTTGATAAAAGAACATATTTTGGAAATACTGGGTTGACTTAAAATAGGGAAAATAAATCCTGAGCCCTAGTGTCACATGACCATAAAAACTTGATGCTTGAGTGTCCACATGGGTGCATGCATGACCAGTTTTGCATAAAATTTCCTAATCATCATTTGTTGCATGTGTATCATGGGAATAATGTGGGGACATCCCCTTTATCCCCGAACCGTTGGCCAAATCCTGACATGTATCATGACCAGCCGTTCTACAAGCCTTGAGCCAAAATCCCAACTCACCATAATCCTTACCCTCGGAAGAAAACACAAAGAGAAGGAAAATTCCCAATCCAAGAAAGGGAGAAGACACAAAAAAAGAAGAGAGAATTCCCAATCCAAGAAAGGGAGAAAGCAAAAAAAAAAAAAAGAAAGGAAAATTCTCGATCAAGGATCGGAAGAAAACAGAAGAAATATGCAGAAAGGTCTTCGGACCAGACAATATCTGAACAATACAGAATTGTCACCAAATAAACAAAAAAAGAGAGAGAAAGGAAACCACGACCTAAAGTGGTCTTCTCCCTTTGATTACCGACCAAAATCTTATGCGCTAGCGACTTTCTCGCCCTGCACTAAACAAAAACAGAAAAGGAAAAGGCCCAAAAACACTCAAAGCCAAATTTCCCACCAAAAGAACCCATTCCCAAGGAAAGTCCTATTGATCCATGATCACGCATGTAATCTTTGATTTGCAAAATCAAGTCATGACATATCTATGGTTCGGAATTAGGATAAAACACTTACCTGTGTGAGATTGATACACTTTGAGTGATTTTCTTCTATTTTTGTTGAACCCAGTGCTTCCTCTAAATGGTCATTTAGAAACGAAATGCTAATATCCAAAATCTCATTTACGGTTATGAGAAAATTTCATCAGCATACTCTCCTTCCCCGATAGACACATTGTTTTTCATCCAAAAAGCATATGTTGCTCTGATCAGTTGGAAGTTTTGTCTCTTTACTAAAGCATGTTCGCATTTTGGTGAAGAAAACACTGAGACTATTTTTAGTCTCACAATTGTCAAGAACTACGTAGGTCTGAGTTCCTCATCACAAATTGAGGATACGTAGGAGCAAAAGCCCTGCTTTTGTCGACCACCCCACTTTTTGTTACCGTGTCCCAAGAGTCCGGTGGCATGCGGAGCTACATGACCGTGGGATCCCCAAAACCGTATGTTCCATCATTTATCATTCGTATGTTATCTTGTTTCTATGACTTGAGGGACTAATGTTTGTTTTGTTTTTGCGATTGTCATTTGTTTTGTGCATATATTTTGTTTGGACTATTGCGTTAGTGCTTACTTCGTTGTTGTCAATAGTGTTTGTTGAAATTTCGGAACCGTGTAGAGTTTTTCATTTAGGAACATTGTCCTAAAAATAAAATGAACCAAAAATCATGATAAAAAATAAAGAAGCGTTGTGAATAAAGTCATGTTCATAAAAAAAAGAAAAAGGTTTTTATTTATACATGTATGTAAAAGGAAAATGTGTATAGAAGGATTCTTGTGTGTAAATGATGCGTGGAAAGGAATTCTTGTGTGTGTGAGCAACGAGTGTATATGAAGAAACTTTTGTGTGAACCATAAGTGTGTGTTGGGAAAAATGAAAAATCTTTGAATGTAAATAGGGTTTGATCATGTGACGTAAAGAGAGAGAATTCCAATGCGTGTACAGAAAAAGTTTGTCATGTATAAGAGTGTAGATGTACAAAGAAAGATTTCTTCATAGAGGACCATAGGTGTATAATTTTGTGAATATATAAAAATGAAACAAAAAGGAAAAAGAAAGAAAGACCGCAAAGGTCGACATGTTATAGTTAAGAAATATAAATCATTCGTAAAGAGCAAACGTATCTTCTGGAAACAAGGGACTGATGCTAAGAGTTTATTTTCTGGAATGAACCGAGATAAGGATGGATGAATTCATTGAACTGATGAAAGAATATAACTTGGAAACGTTGGGTCTGTCTGTGTAAATTTCCAACCATGGTATCACAATGCCATAAACAGGATGCTTGAGGGCCCACCTGGCTGTAGCCATGACTAATTTTGCACGTTGTTTTCAAATCATCATTGTCACGCGTGCCTTATGGAACAATATGGAAGCTCAGCCCGAAATCGACACCTTGACACCTAAATTTGTTTCGCCCCAGATATCAAGATTGGGTTCCCACCATAAAAGACCCCATTGAAACACAACCTTAGACTTTTTGAACCTTGGCCTATAAAAAAAATCCCCATTCCTTCCCCGAAGCAAAGGACAACGGAATCTCCTCAAGGGAGAGTGAATAGAATGCTAAAACCCGATTTCCCAAAGAAAGGGATGGGAAAGGAGAAGTGAAAAGAAAGAAAAGGAAGAAATGGAAAGAAAGAAAAAGAAAAAAGATGAAAATAAAGAAAAGAACAAAAAAGAAGAGGAAAGATTCCTGGTCGAAGGTTGAAGGGAAGTGAAAAGGGAAAAGAAGCAATTATCGATTAATGAAAGAAAAAGGACAGAAATTCTTCAAGCCAGATTGCCACTCGAAATCATTCTCGACTGGCAATATCCCACCACACATAAACAAAGAGGAAAAGACCAAAACAACCAGCTTCCTCTCCAAAAACACCACCCTCGAGAAAATCCTATTGGTCCGTGATCGTACGTTTGATCTTTGATTTGATAGGAAGTCGTGTGCAAAATAGAGTCATGGTGCAGTTATGGTTTGGGAATAGGATAAAACACTTGCCTTGTGAGTTTTATACACTATGAGTGATTTATTTCCAGCTTAGCCCGATGTTTCCCCTGCATGTTCATTTAAAAGCTAAAAGTTGACATCCTACCCTTCATTCTCGATTACAAGGAAGATTACCCTTAGCACAAGTATATTGTTTCTCTAAGAAATGGTGCTCTCGCGAATGATTTATTTTTCTTTGCAAAAAGCATGTTTGCTTTTGTAGGTGGAAAGACCTGGTGGATCGTTCGGTCCTGCCGACCAATCTTTTTCGAAGCCCCATGAATTGCGTTTTCATTCATGTGTCCTCCACCTTCGAGTTTGGAGCCATGCGTAGTGATTGCTTAGTGCAATTCTCCATTCTCAACCCTTTTTCGGAGCCCCATGAATTGCGTTTCATTCATGTGTCGTCCACCTTCGAGTTTGGAGCCATGCGTAGTGATTGCTTAGTGCAATTCTCCATTCTCAACCCTTTTTCGGAGCCCCATCAATTGCGTTTTCGTTCATGTGTCCTCCACCTTTGAGTTTGGAGCCATGCGTAGTGATTGCTTAGTCCTATTCTCCAATCTCAATCTTTTTCGGAGCCCCATGAATTGCATTTTCGTTCATGTGTCCTCCACCTTCGAGTTTGGAGCTATGCGTAGTGATTGCTTAGTGCAATTCTCCATTCTCAATCTTTTCGGAGCCCCATGAATTGTGTTTTCGTTCATGTGTACTACACCTTCAAGTTTGGAGCCATGCGTAGTGATTGCTAAGTGCAATTCTCCATTCTCAACCCTTTTTCGGAGCCCAATCAATTGCATTTTCGTTCATGTGTCCTCCACCTTCGAGTTTGGAGCTATGCATAGTGATTGCTTAGTGCAATTCTCCATTCTCACCCTTTTTCGGAGCCCCGTGAATTGCGTTTTCGTTCATGTGTCCTCCACCTTCGATTTTGGAGCTATGCGTAATGATTACTTAGCGCAATTCTCCATTCTCAATCTTTTCGGAGCCCCATGAATTGCATTTTCGTTCATGTGTCCTCCACCTTCGAGTTTGGAGCTATGCGTAGTGATTGCTTAGTGCAATTCTCCATTCTCAATCTTTTTCGGAGCCCCATGAATTGCATTTTCGTTCATGTGTCCTCCACCTTCGAGTTTGGAGCTATGCATAGTGATTGCTTAGTGCAATTCTCCATTCTCAATCTTTTCGGAGCCCCATGAATTGCGTTTTCGTTCATGTGTCCTCCACCTTCGAACTTGGAGCCATGCGTAGTGATTGCTTAGTGCAATTCTCCATTCTCACCTTTTTTCGGAGCCCCATGAATTGTGTTTTAGTTCATGTGTCCTCCACCTTTGAGTTTGGAGCTATGCTTAGTGATTGCTTAGTGCAATTCTCCATTCTCACCCTTTTTCGGAGCCCCATGAATTGCGTTTTCGTTCATGTGTCCTCCACCTTCGAGTTTGGGGCCATGCGTAGTGATTGCTTAGTGCAATTCTCCATTCTCCCGCTTTTTCGGAGCCCCATGAATTGCGTTTTAGTTCATGTGTCCTCCACCTTTGAGTTTGGAGGTATGCGTAGTGATTGCTTAGTGCTATTCTCCATTCTCACCCTTTTTCGGAGCCCCGTGAATTGCGTTTTCGTCATGTGTCCTCCACCTTCGATTTTGGAGCTATGCGTAGTGATTACTTAGCGCAATTCTCCATTCTCAATCTTTTCGGAGCACCATGAATTGCATTTTCGTTCATGTGTCCTCCACCTTCGAGTTTGGAGCTATGCGTAGTGATTGCTTAGTGCAATTCTCCATTCTCAATTTTTTCGGAGCCCCATGAATTGCATTTTCGTTCATGTGTCCTCCACCTTCGAGTTTGGAGCTATGCGTAGTGATTGCTTAGTGCAATTCTCCATTCTCAATCTTTTCGGAGCCCCATGAATTGCATTTTCGTTCATGTGTCCTCCACCTTCGTCATGTGTCCTCCACCTTCGATTTTGGAGCTATGCGTAGTGATTACTTAGCGCAATTCTCCATTCTCAATCTTTTCGGAGCACCATGAATTGCATTTTCGTTCATGTGTCCTCCACCTTCGAGTTTGGAGCTATGCGTAGTGATTGCTTAGTGCAATTCTCCATTCTCAATCTTTTCGGAGCCCCATGAATTGCATTTTCGTTCATGTGTCCTCCACCTTCGAGTTTGGAGCTATGCGTAGTGATTGCTTTGTGCAATTCTCCATTCTCAATCCTTTCGGAGCCCCATGAATTGCGTTTTCGTTCATGTGTCCTCGACCTTCGAACTTGGAGCCATGCGTAATGATTGCTTAGTGCAATTCTCCATTCTCACCTTTTTTCCGAGCCCCATGAATTGCGTTTTCGTTCATGTGTCCTCCACCTTCGAACTTGGAGCTATGCGTAGTGATTGCTTAGTGCAATTCTCCATTATCAATCTTTTTGGAGCCCCATGAATTGCGTTTTCGTTCATGTGTCCTCCACCTACGAGTTTGGAGCTAGGCTTAGTGATTGCTTACTGCAATTCTCCATTCTCACCCTTTTTCGGAGCCCCATGAATTGTGTTTTCGCTCATGTGTCATCCACCTTCGAGTTTGGAGCCATGCGTAGTGATTGCTTAGTGTAATTCCCCATTCTCAATCATTTTCGGAGCCCCATGAATTGTGTTTTCGTTCATGTTTCCTCCACCTTCGAAATTGGAGCTATGCGTAGTTATTGCTTAGTGCAATTCTCCATTCTCAATCTTTTCGGAGCCACATGAATTGCATTTTTGTTCATGTGTCCTCCACCTTCGAGTTTGGAGCTATGCGTAGTGATTGCTTAGTGCAATTCTCCATTCTCAATCTTTTCGGAGCCCCATGAATTGTGTTTTCGTTCATGTGTCCTCCACCTTCGAACTTGGAGCCATGCGTAGTGATTGCTTAGTGCAATTCTCCATTCTCACCTTTTTTCCGAGCCCCATGAATTGCGTTTTCGTTAATGTGTCATCCACCTTCGAGTTTGGAGCCATGCGTAGTGATTGCTTAGTGTAATTCCCCATTCTCAATCATTTTCGGAGCCCCACGAATTGTGTTTTCGTTCATGTTTCCTCCACCTTCGAAATTGGAGCTATGCGTAGTTATTGCTTAGTGCAATTCTCCATTCTCAATCTTTTCGGAGCCCCATGAATTGCGTTTTCGTTCATGTGTCCTCCACCTTCGAGTTTGGAGCCATGCGCAGTGATTGCTTAGTGCAATTCTCCATTCTCAATCTTTTCGGAGCCCCATGAATTGTGTTTTCGTTCATGTGTACGAGTTTGGAGCTAGGCTTAGTGATTGCTTACTCCAATTCTCCATTCTCACCCTTTTTCAGAGCCCCATGAATTGTGTTTTCGTTCATGTGTCATCCACCTTCGAGTTTGGAGCCATGCGTAGTGATTGCTTAGTGCAATTCTCTATTCTTATTCTTTTTCGGAGCCCCATGAATTGCGTTTTAGTTCTTGTGTCCTCCACCTTTGAGTTTGGAGCTATGCTTAGTGATTGCTTAGTGCAATTCTCCATTCTCACCCTTTTTCGCAGACCCCATGAATTGCGTTTTCGTTCATGTGTCGTCCACCTTCGAGTTTGGAGCGATGCGTAGTGATTGCTTAGTGCAATTCTCCATTCTCAATCTTTTCGGAGCCCCATGAATTGCATTTTCGTTCATGTGTCCTCCACCTTCGAGTTTGGAGCCATGCGTAGTGATTGCTTAGTGCAATTCTCTATTCTTATTCTTTTTCGGAGCCCCATGAATTGCGTTTTCGTTCATGTGTCCTCCACCTTCGAGTTTGGAGCCATGCGCAGTGATTGCTTAGTGCAATTCCCCATTCTCAATCTTTTTCGGAGCCCCATGAATTGCATTTTCGTTCACGTGTCCTCCACCTTCGAGTTTGGAGCCATGCGTAGTGATTGCTTAGTGAAATTCTCCATTCTCACCCTTTTGCAGAGCCTCATGAATTGCGTTTTTGTTCATGCGTCTTCCACCTTCGAGATTGGAGCTATGCGTACTGATTGCTTAGTGCAATTCTCCATTCTCACCCTTTTTCGCAGACCCATGAATTGCATTTTCGTTCATGTGTCCTCCACCTTCGAGTTTGGAGCTATGCGTAGTGATTGCTTAGTGCAATTCTCCATTCTCAATCTTTTCGGAGCCCCATGAATTGCATTTTCGTTCATGTGTCCTCCACCTTCGAGTTTGGAGCCATGCGTAGTGATTGCTTAGTGCAATTCTCCATTCTCACCCTTTTTCGGAGCCCCATCAATTGCGTTTTCGTTCATGTGTCCTCCACCTTTGAGTTTGGAGCCATGCGTAGTGATTGCTTAGTGCAATTCTCCATTCTCAATCTTTTCGGAGCCCCATGAATTGCATTTGCGTTCATGTGTCCTCCACCTTCGAGTTTGGAGCCATGCGTAGTGATTGCTTAGTGCAATTCTCCATTCTCAATCTTTTCGGAGCCCCATGAATTGTGTTTTCGTTCATGTGTCCTCCACCTTCGAACTTGGAGCCATGCGTAGTGATTGCTTAGTGCAATTCTCCATTCTCACCTTTTTTCCGAGCCCCATGAATTGCATTTTCGTTCATGTGTCCTCCACCTTCGTCATGTGTCCTCCACCTTCGATTTTGGAGCTATGCGTAGTGATTACTTAGCGCAATTCTCCATTCT
Source organism: Glycine max (assembly GCF_000004515.6). Lineage (NCBI taxonomy): Eukaryota > Viridiplantae > Streptophyta > Magnoliopsida > Fabales > Fabaceae > Glycine > Glycine max. Next base: position 29,402,498 of record NC_038253.2, on the reverse strand, counting down.
CAATCTTTTCGGAGCACCATGAATTGCATTTTCGTTCATGTGTCCTCCACCTTCGAGTTTGGAGCTATGCGTAGTGATTGCTTAGTGCAATTCTCCATTCTCAATCTTTTCGGAGCCCCATGAATTGCATTTTCGTTCATGTGTCCTCCACCTTCGAGTTTGGAGCTATGCGTAGTGATTGCTTTGTGCAATTCTCCATTCTCAATCTTTTCGGAGCCCCATGAATTGCGTTTTCGTTCATGTGTCCTCCACCTTCGAACTTGGAGCCATGCGTAATGATTGCTTAGTGCAATTCTCCATTCTCACCTTTTTTCGGAGCCCCATGAATTGCGTTTTCGTTCATGTGTCCTCCACCTTCGAACTTGGAGCTATGCGTAGTGATTGCTTAGTGCAATTCTCCATTCTCAATCTTTTTGGAGCCCCATGAATTGCGTTTTCGTTCATGTGTCCTCCACCTACGAGTTTGGAGCTAGGCTTAGTGATTGCTTACTGCAATTCTCCATTCTCACCCTTTTTCGGAGCCCCATGAATTGTGTTTTCGCTCATGTGTCATCCACCTTCGAGTTTGGAGCCATGCGTAGTGATTGCTTAGTGTAATTCCCCATTCTCAATCATTTTCGGAGCCCCATGAATTGTGTTTTCGTTCATGTTTCCTCCACCTTCGAAATTGGAGCTATGCGTAGTTATTGCTTAGTGCAATTCTCCATTCTCAATCTTTTCGGAGCCCCATGAATTGCGTTTTCGTTCATGTGTCCTCCACCTTCGAGTTTGGAGCCATGCGTAGTGATTGCTTAGTGCAATTCTCCATTCTCAATCTTTTCGGAGCCCCATGAATTGTGTTTTCGTTCATGTGTACGAGTTTGGAGCTAGGCTTAGTGATTGCTTACTGCAATTCTCCATTCTCACCCTTTTTCAGAGCCCCATGAATTGTGTTTTCGTTCATGTGTCATCCACCTTCGAGTTTGGAGCCATGCGTAGTGATTGCTTAGTGCAATTCTCTATTCTTATTCTTTTTCGGAGCCCCATGAATTGCGTTTTCGTTCATGTGTCCTCCACCTTCGAGTTTGGAGCCATGCGCAGTGATTGCTTAGTGCAATTCCCCATTCACAATCTTTTTCGGAGCCCCATGAATTGCATTTTCGTTCATGTGTCCTCCACCTTCGAGTTTGGAGCCATGCGTAGTGATTGCTTAGTGAAATTCTCCATTCTCACCCTTTTGCAGGGCCTCATGAATTGCGTTTTCGTTCATGTGTCCTCCACCTTCGAACTTGGAGCCATGCGTAGTGATTGCTTAGTGCAATTCTCCATTCTCACCTTTTTTCGGAGCCCCATGAATTGTGTTTTAGTTCTTGTGTCCTCCACCTTTGAGTTTGGAGCTATGCTTAGTGATTGCTTAGTGCAATTCTCCATTCTCACCCTTTTTCACAGACCCATGAATTGCGTTTTCGTTCATGTGTCGTCCACCTTCGAGTTTGGAGCGATGCGTAGTGATTGCTTAGTGCAATTCTCCATTCTCAATCTTTTCGGAGCCCCATGAATTGCATTTTCGTTCATGTGTCCTCTACCTTCGAGTTTGGAGCCATGCGTAGTGATTGCTTAGTGCAATTCTCCATTCTCACCCTTTTTCGGAGCCCCATCAATTGTGTTTTCGTTCATGTGTCCTCCACCTTTGAGTTTGGAGCCATGCGTAGTGATTGCTTAGTGCAATTCCCAATTCTCAATACTTTTCGGAGCCCCATGAATTGAATTTTCATTCATGTGTCCTCCACCTTCGAGTTTAGAGCTATGCGTAGTGATTGCTTAGTGCAATTCTCCATTCTCAATCTTTTCGGAGCCCCATGAATTGCGTTTTCGTTCATGTGTCCTCCACCTTCGAGTTTGGAGCTATGCGTAGTGATTGCTTAGTGCAATTCTCCATTCTCAATCTTTTCGGAGCCCCATGAATTGCGTTTTCGTTCATGTGTCCTCCACCTTCGAACTTGGAGCCATGCGTAATGATTGCTTAGTGCAATTCTCCATTCTCACCTTTTTTCGGAGCCCCATGAATTGCGTTTTCGTTCATGTGTCCTCCACCTTCGAACTTGGAGCCATGCGTAATGATTGCTTAGTGCAATTCTCCATTCTCACCTTTTTTCGGAGCCCCATGAATTGCGTTTTCGTTCATGTGTCCTCCACCTTCGAACTTGGAGCTATGCGTAGTGATTGCTTAGTGCAATTCTCCATTCTCAATCTTTTTGGAGCCCCATGAATTGCGTTTTCGTTCATGTGTCCTCCACCTACGAGTTTGGAGCTAGGCTTAATGATTGCTTACTGCAATTCTCCATTCTCACCCTTTTTCGGAGCCCCATGAATTGTGTTTTCGCTCATGTGTCCTCCACCTTCGAGTTTGGAGCCATGCGTAATGATTGCTTAATGTAATTCCCCATTCTCAATCATTTTCGGAGCCCCATGAATTGTGTTTTCGTTCATGTTTCCTCCACCTTCGAAATTGGAGCTATGCGTAGTTATTGCTTAGTGCAATTCTCCATTCTCAATCTTTTCGGAGCCACATGAATTGCATTTTTGTTCATGTGTCCTCCACCTTCGAGTTTGGAGCTATGCGTAGTGATTGCTTAGTGCAATTCTCCATTCTCAATCTTTTCGGAGCCCCATGAATTGTGTTTTCGTTCATGTGTCCTCCACCTTCGAACTTGGAGCCATGCGTAGTGATTGCTTAGTGCAATTCTCCATTCTCACCTGTTTTCCGAGCTCCATGAATTGCATTGTCGTTCATGTGTCCTCCACTTTCGTCATGTGTCCTCCACCTTCGATTTTGGAGCTATGCGTAGTGATTACTTAGCGCAATTCTCCATTCTCAATCTTTTCGGAGCACCATGAATTGCATTTTCGTTCATGTGTCCTCCACCTTCGAGTTTGGAGCTATGCGTAGTGATTGCTTAGTGCAATTCTCCATTCTCAATCTTTTCGGAGCCCCATGAATTGCATTTTCGTTCATGTGTCCTCCACCTTCGAGTTTGGAGCTATGCGTAGTGATTGCTTTGTCAATTCGGGATGCGGGAATTCGTTTCCGAGCCCCATGAATTGCGTTTTCGTTCATGTGTCCTCCACCTTCGAACTTGGAGCCATGCGTAATGATTGCTTAGTGCAATTCTCCATTCTCACCTTTTTTCCGAGCCCCATGAATTGCGTTTTCGTTCATGTGTCCTCCACCTTCGAACTTGGAGCTATGCGTAGTGATTCCTTAGTGCAATTCTCCATTCTCAATATTTTTGGAGCCCCATGAATTGCGTTTTCGTTCTTGTGTCCTCCACCTACGAGTTTGGAGCTAGGCTTAGTGATTGCTTACTGCAATTCTCCATTCTCACCCTTTTTCGGAGCCCCATGAATTGTGTTTTCGTTCATGTGTCATCCACCTTCGAGTTTGGAGCCATGCGTAGTGATTGCTTAGTGTAATTCCCCATTCTCAATCATTTTCGGAGCCCCATGAATTGTGTTTTCGTTCATGATTCCTCCACCTTCGAAATTGGAGCTATGCGTAGTTATTGCTTAGTGCAATTCTCCATTCTCAATCTTTTCGGAGCCACATGAATTGCATTTTTGTTCATGTGTCCTCCACCTTCGAGTTTGGAGCTATGCGTAGTGATTGCTTAGTGCAATTCTCCATTCTCAATCTTTTCGGAGCCCCATGAATTGTGTTTTCGTTCATGTGTCCTCCACCTTCGAACTTGGAGCCATGCGTAGTGATTGCTTAGTGCAATTCTCCATTCTCACCTTTTTTCCGAGCCCCATGAATTGCGTTTTCGTTAATGTGCCATCCACCTTCGAGTTTGGAGCCATGCGTAGTGATTGCTTAGTGTAATTCCCCATTCTCAATCATTTTCGGAGCCCCATGAATTGTGTTTTCGTTCATGTTTCCTCCACCTTCGAAATTGGAGCTATGCGTAGTTATTGCTTAGTGCAATTCTCCATTCTCAATCTTTTCGGAGCCCCATGAATTGCGTTTTCGTTCATGTGTCCTCCACCTTCGAGTTTGGAGCCATGCGGAGTGATTGCTTAGTGCAATTCTCCATTCTCAATCTTTTCGGAGCCCCATGAATTGTGTTTTCGTTCATGTGTACGAGTTTGGAGCTAGGCTTAGTGATTGCTTACTGCAATTCTCCATTCTCACCCTTTTTCAGAGCCCCATGAATTGTGTTTTCGTTCATGTGTCATCCACCTTCGAGTTTGGAAGCCATGCGTAGTGATATGCTTAGTGCAATTCTCCATTCTTACTCCTTTTTCGGAGCCCCCATGAATTGCGTTTTCGTTCATGTGTCCTCCACCTTCGAGTTTGGAGCCATGCGCAGTGATTGCTTAGTGCAATTCCCCATTCTCAATCTTTTTCGGAGCCCCATGAATTGCATTTTCGTTCACGTGTCCTCCACCTTCGAGTTTGGAGCCATGCGTAGTGATTGCTTAGTGAAATTCTCCATTCTCACCCTTTTGCAGAGCCCCATGAATTGCGTTTTTGTTCATGCGTCTTCCACCTTCGAGATTGGAGCCATGCGTACTGATTGCTTAGTGCAATTCTCCATTCTCACCCTTTTTCGCAGACCCATGAATTGCATTTTCGTTCATGTGTCCTCCACCTTCGAGTTTGGAGCTATGCGTAGTGATTGCTTAGTGCAATTCTCCATTCTCAATCTTTTCGGAGCCCCATGAATTGCATTTTCGTTCATGTGTCCTCCACCTTCGAGTTTGGAGCCATGCGTAGTGATTGCTTAGTGCAATTCTCCATTCTCACCCTTTTTCGGAGCCCCATCAATTGCGTTTTCGTTCATGTGTCCTCCACCTTTGAGTTTGGAGCCATGCGTAGTGATTGCTTAGTGCAATTCTCCATTCTCAATCTTTTCGGAGCCCCATGAATTGCATTTGCGTTCATGTGTCCTCCACCTTCGAGTTTGGAGCCATGCGTAGTGATTGCTTAGTGCAATTCTCCATTCTCAATCTTTTCGGAGCCCCATGAATTGTGTTTTCGTTCATGTGTCCTCCACCTTCGAACTTGGAGCCATGCGTAGTGATTGCTTAGTGCAATTCCCCATTCTTATTCTTTTTCGGAGCCCCATGAATTGCGTTTTCGTTCATGTGTTCTCCACCTTCGAGTTTGGAGCCATGCGTAGTGATTGCTTAGCGCAATTCTCCATTCTCAATGTTTTCGGAGCCGCATGAATTGCATTTTCGTTCATGTGTCCTCCACCTTCGAGTTTGGAGCTATGCGTAGTGATTGCTTAGTGCAATTCTCCATTCTCAATCTTTTCGGAGCCCCATGAATTGCGTTTTCGTTCATGTGTCCTCCACCTTCGAGTTTGGAGCTAGGCGTAGTGATTGCTTACTACCATTCTCCATTCTCACCCTTTTTCGGAGCCCCATGAATTGCGTTTCCATTCATGTGTCCTCCACTTTCGAGTTTGGAGCCATGCGTAGTGATTGCTTAGTGCAATTCCCCATTCTTATTCTTTTTCGGAGCCCCATGAATTGCGTTTTCGTTCATGTGTTCTCCACGTTCGAGTTTGGAGCCATGCGTAGTGATTGCTTAGTGCAATTCTCCATTCTCACCCTTTTTCGGAGCCCCATCAATTGCGTTTTCGTTCATGTGTCCTCCACCTTTGAGTTTGGAGCCATGCGTAGTGATTGCTTAGTGCAATTCCCAATTCTCAATCTTTTCGGAGCCCCATGAATTGAATTTTCATTCATGTGTCCTCCACCTTCGACTTTGGAGCTATGCGTAGTGATTGCTTAGTGCAATTCTCCATTCTCAATCTTTTCGAAGCCCCAGGAATTGCGTTTTCGTTCATGTGTCCTCCACCTTCGAGTTTGGAGCGATGCGTAGTGATTGCTTAGTGCAATTCTCCATTCTCAATCTTTTCGGAGCCCCATGAATTGCATTTGCGTTCATGTGTCCTCCACCTTCGAGTTTGGAGCCATGCGTAGTGATTGCTTAGTGCAATTCTCCATTCTCAATCTTTTCGGAGCCCCATGAATTGCGGTTTCGTTCATGTGTCCTCCACCTTTGAGTTTGGAGCCATGCGTAGTGATTGCTTAGTGCAATTCTCCATTCTCACCCTTTTTCGGAGCCCCATGAATTGCGTTACCGTTCATGTGTCCTCCACCTTTGAGTTTGGAGCTATGCGTAGTGATTGCTTAGTGCAATTCTCACTTCTCACCCTTTTTCGGAGCCCCATGAATTGCGTTTTCGTTCATGTGTCCTCCACCTTCGAGTTTGGAGCTATGCGTAGTGATTGCTTAGTGCAATTCTCCATTCTCAATCATTTCGGAGCCCCATGATTTGCGTTTTCGTTTATGTGTCCTCCACCTTCGAGTTTGGAGCCATGCGTAGTGATTGCTTAGTGCAATTCTCCATTCTCACCATTTTTCGGAGCCCCATGAATTGCGTTTTCGTTCATCTGTTCTCCACCTTCGAGTTTGGAGCTATGCGTAGTGATTCCTTAGTGCAATTCTCCATTCTCAATCTTTTCGGAGCCCTATGAATTGCATTTTCCTTCATGTGTCCTCCACCTTCGAGTTTGGAGTCATGCGTAGTGATTGCTTAGTGCAATTCTCCATTCTCAACCCTTTTTCGGAGCCCCATCAATTGCGTTTTCGTTCATGTGTCCTCCACCTTCGAGTTTGGAGCCATGCGTAGTTATGGCTTAGTGCAATTCTCCATTCTCAATCTTTTCGGAGCCCCATGAATTGCGTTTTCGTTCGTGTGTCCTCCACCTTTGAGTTTGGAGCCATGCGTAGTGATTGCTTAGTGCAATTCTCCATTCACAATCTTTTTCGGAGCCCCATGAATTGCATTTTCGTTCATGTGTCCTCCACCTTCGAGTTTGGAGCTATGCGTAGTGATTGCTTAGTGCAATTCTCCATTCTCATCCTTTTTCGGAGCCCCGTGAATTGCGTTTTCGTTCATGTGTCCTCCACCTTCGAATTTGGAGCTATGCGTAGTGATTGCTTAGCGCAATTCTCCATTCTCACCCTTTTTCGGAGCCCCATGAATTTCGTTTTCGTTCATGTGTTCTCCACCTTCGAGTTTAGAGGCATGCGTAGTGACTGCTTAGTGCAATTCTCCATTCTCAATCTTTTCGGAGCCCCATGAATTGCGTTTTCGTTCATGTGTCCTTCACCTTCGAGTTTGGAGCCATGCGTAGTGATTCCTTACTGCAATTCTCCATTCTCACCCTTTTACGGAGCCCCATGATTTGTGTTTTTGTTCATGTGTCCTCCACCTTCGAGTTTGGAGCCATGCGTATTGATTGCTTAGTACAATTCTCCATCATGCATTCATCCATCCCACCCATGAGATATCGGAGTTTTGATTTGCACCAGCTTTTGTTTCACTTTAGTAAGCATGGGAACAAATCAAACTGGCAAGAGGTTCTACCAAGTCAAGGTCAAAAGCCTAGATACCACCAGCATCAAGGAATTAGGGCGGTTGATGGAACCCCTCCAAATGCAAACCTTCCGCAAGACTTACGGAAAGATCTTAGAGTTGACCATAGCAGAGGTGTCCATAGAAGCCATTGTATCACTTACCCAATACTACGACCAGCCTTTGAGGTGCTTCACATTCGGAGACTTCCAATTAGTACCAACCATTGAAGAATTTGAGGAAATTCTAGGATGTCCTCTCGGGGGAAGAAAACCATATCTTTCCTCCGGGTGTCTCCCCTCTTTGAGCAGAATTGCAACTGTGGTCAAGGATTCAGCAAGAGGTTTGGACCGCATAAAACAGACTCGGAACGGCATAGCGGGCCTACCACAGAGGTACCTAGAAGACAAGGCGAGGGGTATGGCCAATCAAGGAGACTGGGTCTCGTTTATGGATGTGTTAGCTTTGCTAATTTTTGGGGTCGTCCTCTTTCCAAACGTGGATGGTTTGGTAGACCTAGCAGCAATCGACGCTTTCCTTGCCTACCACCATAGCAAGGAAAGTCTGGTGGTAGCTGTCTTGGCAGATCTATTTGACACATTTGACCGAAGGTGCGAAAAGAGTAGCGCACGGATCATCTGTTGCTTACCCGCCCTCTGTGTTTGGTTGGTTTCGCACTTGTTCCAACAAGACACAAGACATCCATGTCCGCTCCTGAGCCATCACTCGTGTACTGAAAAGAGGAGAATAGATTGGGACCAATTCTTGGCCGGGATAGGAGGTAGAACAATCAGTTGGTTCCCCCGATGGAAGGAAGGAAAAGAAGGAGTCCTTTTCTCATGTGGAAGATACCCAAACATTCCGCTGGTAGGAACGAGGAGTTGTATTAACTACAATCCCGCGCTCTCTATAAGACAACTAGGGTACCCCATAAGGGGAGCACCGACGGAAGAAAGCATGTCTCCTTTCTTTGTGAGGGATTTCGGCGCACAAAATTCCAAGACTATACAAAGAATCCATAAGGCATGGGAAACCCCGTTAAGGAAAGATCAAGAGCTTAGAGGCATTCGTAATGGCATCATTGGTGGGTACCACGAATGGCTGAAAGTTCATATACGAGGTTTAGATTGGCTCGCCAAGTTAAAAGTCGTCAGCGAAGAGAGTTTTGAAGCACCGGAAGAGGACGAAGAAGTCCAAGCTCTCAAAAGCGAGTTAGGAAAGGCAAAACTTGCCAAGGAGAAGTTCAAGTTGGCCGCTACACACGTTCGGAAGGAGTGTGCCGGGTTACGGGAAGAGAATGCAATTACCGCAAGAGCCCTTGAACAAGAGACCAAGAGGGCTCGCAAGGAAGAGTATGGCCGGAACAAATTTCGCGGAGCTCTATGGGGTAGCAATAGTGAACTCAAGTTGCGAAGGGAAGAAAGGGACCAGTCGCGAGCACATAGCATGGTTTTGAAAGAGGAGTTAGTTGCCTGTTCAAGGTCCAAAAGAAGCTTGTCTCAGCGTTTATGCGAGACGGAGACCAACATGCTAGCTATCATCGCCAAGTACCGAGAAGAGTTAGGTCTAGCCGCGGCCCACGAGCATAGGATTGCGGACGAATATGCCCAAGTATACGCGGAAAAAGAGGCTAGAGGAAGGGTGATCGACTCTTTACACCAAGAGGCAACCATGTGGATGGATCGGTTTGCTCTTACCTTGAACGGGAGTCAAGAACTTCCCCGATTGTTAGCCAAGGCCAAGGCGATGGCAGACACCTACTCCGCCCCCGAAGAGATTCATGGGCTTCTCGGCTATTGTCAGCATATGATAGACTTAATGGCCCACATAATTAGAAATCGTTAGGAAACTTGTATGGTCTTTCAGACCTTGACTAGATACGACTTCCTGTTTGAAATAAAATGAGTTGGTCCCATGTTTCTACTCCAAAAAGCTTGTGCAAATCAAATCACTCCTACATTTCATCTCTAGCATGCATTTCCTTTCTTTACCCACTCCTCACGTTTGGTTTTTTAGGGAAAAAACACCATAACTAAACGCGCCGCAAGGTATCCCTATCGCACCAGATCCAAATCTAGAACGATGACACGCGGAGGCGGCGGGCCCGATGACACGCGGAGATACCTTGCGGTTATCCGCACCCTTTTGTCATCCAGAGGCGGCGGGCCCGATGATACGCGGAGATACCTTACGGTTATTCGCACCCTTTTGTCATCCAGAGGCGGCGGGCCCGATGACAAGCAGAGACAAAATTTGGTCATTCTGCACCCTTGTGTCATCCAGAGGTGGCGGGCCCGATGATACGCAGAGATATCTTACGGTTATTCGCACCCTTTTGTCATCCAGAGGCGGCGGGCCCGATGACAAGCAGAGATAAAATTTGGTCATTCTGCACCCTTGTGTCATCCAGAGGCGGCGGGCCCGATGACACGCGGAGATACCTTACGGTTATCTGCACCCTTGTGTCATCCAGAGGCGGCGGGCCCGATGATACGCGGAAATACCCGAGTGGTTATCCGTATAAACATTCTTTTGCTATCTGTAAGATAGAACGCTTGATAGCATGCAGAGACTGACATAGTCTTCTGCACCTTTTGTTCCTCCGGGAACAACAAGTCATTTACATGCGGAAATTTTATGGTCACCCGCGACTCTCGTCAACCGAGAGGAGCGAAATTAGTGTCATACCCTAATTTTCATCCGGGGACCTTTGCTTGATGACATGCGACCTTTATTTGGTCCTTGTGAGGTGCTTGGCACCCATCATTAGGCGATTTGTGAAATTCCGGGAATGACAAGTCATGGTCACCCGCGACTCTCGTCAACCGAGAGGAGCGAAATTAGTGTCATACCCTAATTTTTGTTCGGGGGCCTTTGCTTGATGACATGCGCAACCCCACTGTTCACCTCTCTTTCGCCATGTGGTAACCCTATCAT
>NC_038253.2:29390112-29392050 GCF_000004515.6 Glycine max | reverse complement strand
GACAAGTCATGGTCACCCGCGACTCTCGTCAACCGAGAGGAGCGAAATTAGTGTCATACCTTAAATTTCGTCCGGGGGCTTGCTTGAAGACATGCGACCTGTGGGTTGGGTCCCTGTGAGGTGCTTGGCACCCATCATTAGGCAATTTGTGAAATTCCGGGAACAACAAGTCATTTGCATGTAGAGATTTTATGGTCACCCGCAACTCTCGTCAAATCGAGAGGAACGAAATTAGTGTCTTATCTTTACTTTCCTTTTATCTCCAATAAAAGACAAGTAAAGAGAGGCAACTGTCATACCCTAATTTCGTCCAGGGACCTTTGCTTGATGACATGCGACCTTTCTTTGGTCCTTGTGAGGTGCTTGGCACCCATCATTAGGCAATTTGTGAAATTCCAGGACATGCCGAAAAACCAAAAAAATATTGATGCACAATCCGTAAGTTTCCGTGACACACCGGAAATCGAATGGAAGCATCGTTGCATAATTAAGTGAGGTTCCGTAACATTCCGTAAGTCAAAAAGGGGATGATTATGTAATCCGCAAGGTTCCGTAACATTACGGAAAGAAAACAAGTATCGTTACGAAATTCGTAAGTTTCCGTAACTTTACGAAAAAAGAATCACAAAAAAAAAGCAGAGGGGGGTGTACTTAGTAACAATGGGGGTGCAAATAGCACCCAGGCCCACTTGGGCCCTCCAGAATATTCCTCCAGAAGGCTGTTGCTTCTGGAGGAAGCAACCTGGCTCGCCTGGGCGAGCTGGGCGGCAACCACCTCCCCTATTTTGCTATAAATAGGGGAGGAAGTGAAGAAGAAAAGGGTTGAGCCCCTTTGCCACTTCTCTCTCTTTCGAATTTGCTTGGAAAAATTGTTTCCGTGAAGAAAATCTAAGCCGAGGCGCTTCCGAAACGTTTCCGTAACGTTTTCCGTGAGGAATTTCGCAAAGATTTCAACCGTTCTTCGACGTTCTTCATTCGTTCTTCATCGTTCTTCGATCTTCAACGGGTAAGTACCTCGAACCAAGCTTTTCGATTCATTCTATGTACCCGTAGTGGTCCACATTGTGTTTCGTGCATTTTTATTCTCGTTTTGTTTACTTTTTATACCCCCTGTTGACGTGCTTAAGCCATTTTACTTAAGTCATTTCTCGCTTAACTTAAAAATAAAATAAATTTCCACCGAACGTTTGAATTGTATTATCCGTTAACTTCGGTTAAAATAAATTCCGACCGTTCGGTCGTGCCGTAACCACGTTGGAAATCAAAAAGAGGTAAAAAATAATATAATAATAGAAAAACATCTTTTAGCAAAATAAAGCGGAAAATCAATCGGACGTTTTCTCTTTGGGATTTCTCATTCTTAATCGAATTGATTAATAACTAAAGTGAAACTAAGGCTAAAATCAACTCGCCTGGTCAAGCTCGTCCATAAAAAATAGGTTTTTGAAGTTTGTCATTTCAATTTCTCACTAAGTAAAATGGATCATTTTTAAGGTCCAACGCCTTAAAATGATCACCACTTAAGTAAAAAAGAATCACTTGATAAGAAAGAACTACGTAGGTCTGATTTTCTCATCCCAAATTGAGGAATACGTAGGAGCAAAGGGAAACACCCTTGTCGACCACAAAAAAAGAAAAAAATATAAAAAGGGTATAAAGGATATAAGGACATAAAAGGGAACATAAAAATCAAAGTCATGTTTGCACATTCGATTAAAGGCTGCCGTCCCTTGGGACGGACGTGTGGGGTACTAATACCTTCCCCGTGCGTAAATACAACTCCCGAAACATTCACTAAAAAGTTCGTAGATCGCGTCTTTTCCGGTTTTTCCGACGTTTTCCTCAAATAAACGTTGGTGGCGACTCCGCGCGTATTCCTTTCGTGGAACACGCATCCCGCGAGTCTCGCGTCGCCCCTCCCCGCCGAAGGGTAGGTTG
>NC_038253.2:29358361-29382145 GCF_000004515.6 Glycine max | reverse complement strand
GGTAGACAGACTTTGTGGTAGATTTAGGGATGACCTTTGTGGATAACTGGGTGGTGGGTAAGGAGAAAGTTTGTTATTGGCTGAGTAAAGATATTGTTGGGTTGGTGGGAAACTTGGCCGTACAGGAATGGCAGTCACAACATTGGTTTCTCCCTCATCCTCACCCTCTTTATTTGCCCCAGTTTTCTCAGTCGTCCTAGTAGGATGATCAAATTTGCCTCTTTTCGGACCCACATCGATCCTTTCACTGGCGAAGACCAAATCCGCAAAGCTTTGAGGGTGCGCAGCCCACCATTTTTTCATAGTAGAGTATCGATAGTGTGTCTACCATCACGATCATCGTCTCCCTTTCCATCATTGGGGGTACCACCTGGGCCGCCAGATCCCTCCACCTTTTGGGCGTGTTCTTTGAAAGATCCGTCCCCCTTTTTGCAAATGTTCTGTAGTTGCATCCTATCCGGAACCATATCAAAATTGTACTGATACTGCCTAACAAAGGCAACCATTAGGTCCTTCCAAGAATGGACTCGGGAAGATTCCAAGTTAGTGTACCAGGTAACAGCTACCCCAGTAAGACTTTCTTGGAAGGAATGTATTAGCAATTCCTCATCTTTTGCGTATTCCCCCATCTTCTGACAATACATCTTTAGATGGTTCTTGGGACAAGTAGTCCCCTTGTACTTGTCAAGGTCGAGCACCTTGAACTTGGGAGGGGTGATGATATTGGGTTCTAGGAACAACTCTTTTAAGTTAGCAAAGGCATAATCTTCACCTCCTTCAATGGCCCTGAGCCTTTCCTTTAGATGATCCGCCTTTCCCTTTTCGGCCATAGCAGGAGGGGCTCTTCCCACCGCAAAATGCAATGGTTGTGGTTGTGGGTGAAACTGAGGGCCCTCCAAAGTGTTTTCAAAGGGTATACCACCAACTGCTTGCCCTTCAGTGGCATATCCGAGCCAAGGCTCGAAGTCAGCTAGATTGTGGTGGGGAATTTCATGGGTCTCTTCCACAGTTTAAGAGACATGTGCATGATCAGTTTGGGGTTGCTGGCTTTCAATGGGTATAGGAGTGGAGTTATTGACATTCTTATTGGGATTGTACGCCATATTGGGTGGCGTATAGTTGAGAGGCAAGCCATATGACGGGAAGGCGTGCTCGTTTTGAATTTGCACATCATGGGGGCCGCCCGTACTTCCTAAATCTTTGCCTACCATATTTGAGGTTGGATGATTCATTTGCTTGAGGCCGGATGGGGACGTCGGGTTCACCTTAGTAACAACGCTGGTAGAGGCAATTGCAACCGCATTGGCTTCCATTATCTTCTTCACGCTCATCATGGCCTCCATCATTGTGGCCATTTTCTCTTTAATGGCCTCCATGTCGGCCTTCATCTTCTCTTGTATCTCCTCTACTTCACCCATTACTCTAGCTCTAGCACGAGTTCGGTAAGGGCGTCGTAAAGCGTGTCCCTTTCTTTTTTATAACAATGATTAAGTTCATTTTATTTTATTTTTCAAGGAAAGAATGCAACGAGCAATGCAACCAATGAAAAGCATGGATGCATGCGAATGATGTACAGTTGAAGTATTGCGAATGTTTACGCAGGATATGGGGTTGAATCAATTTAGATTTTCAACATGGTCCATGACATCTTTGTCAAAGTGAAACTGGAAGTAACAAGGACATCAACAATCCTAAATATGTTTGACAGTAGATGAAGCAGTGATGTGACTCGATTCATCTTTTGCCCCAATTTTGCAAGACGGTTACTTCCATATTTCAACTTGACTTGATGAACCTTTTTGTAAAAGCATGAGCTTGGTTCAACCCTATAATCCAAGGAATGGCAATTCTGATCGCCAATACTTCAACAACATCTCATAGGGATGAATGACTCGGGCATACAAATGTTTTCACGCTTCCCCTTTTTTGTTTTTGTTTTGTAGAGGAAAACACAAGGATGAGCAAACATGAAAACAAATGGTATGCAATTTTGCAGATCAAAAAGTTTGTTGAACGCCTATGCATGATGATGCCATGACTCATGCAAAATGTGAGGCTGGAATATGATAACGGACAAATCCAGGAACGATATGTTCATTATGATGTTATGAAGAGATGCTTATGCGATGCATGATATGAATGCATTTTACGGACACGAGAGCCCGGAAAATTATCTCTTCTTACTTGCGCATTTGGGGGCACAGTGCCCCATGTGTACAATTAAGAAGGTGATATGGACCTTCCGGCTTCCCGTGACAAAGGACGAGACCAACATACAATGCATGCTAGAGATAAAGTGTGGGAGTGACTTGATTCGCACTGATTTTTGGAGTAAAAACGTGGGATAAACTCATTTTTTTCAAAAAGTTATAACTAGTCAAGATCTAAGCGACAATACAAACTTCCTAGCGGTTTCTAATCATATGGTCCATTAAGTCTATCATATGCTGACAATAGCTGAGAAGTCCGTGGATCTCCTCGGGGGCGGAGTAGGTGTCCGCCACTGCTTTGGCCTTGGCTAGCAATGGGGGAAGTTCTTGACTCCTGTTCAAAGTAAGAGCAAATCGGTCCGTCCACATTGTTGCCTCTTGGTGCAATGAATCAATTACCCTTTCCCTTGCTTCCCTTTCTGCTGATATCTTGGCGTACTCATCCTCTAGCCTTTGCTCGTGAGTCGCCGCTAGATTTAGCTTCTCTTTGCACTTATCGATGATGGCCCACATATTCCCTTCAGTCTCGCTTAACTGTTGGGACAAATTTCTTTTCGACCTAAGGCAAACCTTTAGCTCGTCCTTCCAGATCATGCCTTTGACCCGTGATGATTCCTTTCACCTCTTTGGAGCGTGAGCTCACTATTGCTGCCCTATAAAGCCCCTCAAAACTTTGCTTTGGTCGTGTTCTTCCTTTCGGGCCTTCTTGGTTTCTCGTTCCAAGGCTTCAGCGGTGGCCATATTGACGTCCCTTAGTTCATCATACTCTTTTCAGACTTTTGATGGCTATGGACTTGAACTTCTCTTCGACTACTCGGACTCTTTCAAGCTCTGCCTTTAGGGCTTGTACCTCATCACTTTCTTCCGAAGCTTTAACCTCATCGTCCCTCACAGTCTTTAGATTTGGGAGCCAATCCAATCCTTGTGTTCGGACTCTCAGCCACTTATGATAGCCGCCGATGATCCCATTACTGCTTCCCCTAAGCTCTCTGTCCTTTCTTCACGCCGCATCCCATGCCTTGCGAACTCCTTGGAGTACCCTCGCGTTGTGGTCACTGAAACCCCGTGCGATGAAAGGCGTGATGCTTTCGTCTAATGGCGCTCCTCTCATGCGGTAGCCAAGCTGTCTTATGGCGAGAACGGGATTATAATTAATACAACCCCTTGTTCCCATCAAGGGAACATTTGGACATCCTTCGCATGAAGATAGAATCTTGATTCTTCCTTCCTTCTAGCGAGGGAACCAATTAACAGACGCCCCCCCCATGCTAGCCAAGAGTTGGTCCCAATTCGCCTTTCCTTTTTCAACGCATGAGCGGTGACCTTGTAGCGGATAGACGGGCCTACCTACTTGGAGAAAAAGGTGTGAAACCAGCCCCACATAGAGAGTTGGAGTACAACAAACAATCCTTGCATTGCTTTCTTCACATCTTCGGTCGAAGGTGTCATATAGGTCGGCTAGCATAGCGACAACCGGACTTTCCTTGTGGTTATGATAGGCGAGAAAAACGTCGATCGCTGCCAGGTCCACCAACCCATCCACATTTGGAAAGAGGACTCCCTCGAAAATCAACAGTGTGAGAATATCTATGAATGGGGTCCACTCGCCTTTATCTGCCAAGATTCTTGCTTTTACCTCCAAATATTTTCTCGGTATTCCGACCACCCCATTTTCGACTTGCCTTTGGCGGTCTAATTCCTGCGCCGAGATTTGGACTTTTTTAGAAATTCTGGCCAATGAGGGGTAGAACCCTGAGAAGAGGTATGGTTTCCTTCCCCCTAGAGGACATCCTAGGATCTCTTCAAATTCTTCCACCATTGGTGATAGCTGGAAGTCCCCAAAGATGAAGCACCTCAACGGCTGATCATAATACTGGGCGAGGGAGGCAATTGGTTCCATGGAGACTTCTACCCTAGCTAGGTCCCAAATGCTTACCATAGGCTTTGCGGAAGGCTTGCCGTTGAAGTTGACCCATTAATTGCCCCAACTTTCGTAAACTGGTGACCTCTAAGCTCTTGATTTTGACTTGATAAAACCTCTTTTTAAGCGAAGGCTTTTGACTTGATCCCATGTTTTACTAAAGTGAAATAAAATCTAGTGCGAATCAAAACTCCGACATCTATCATGGGTGGAATGGATGAATGCATGAAGGAATGCATATGACACGGATGCAATTTATGAATACGGGAGCTCGGGAAATTGTCTCCTTCTTAGATACAACGTCTTGGGGTAGCAAAGTGCCCAACGTATGTATTTAAGAAGGTGACACGGACCCTCCGTTGGTTTGCCCAAGAGAGGGGATTAAGACGGAACCCGCACATGATGCACATGCGAAAGGTACAATACGGGGATGTACATAGTATGATAATATTCACTGAACATAAGCAAACGGGTATATGATACTTATGCATGGCAGTGTGAAAAATGGCACGCAGCGTGTTTGCTCCGTGCCCCTATTTAAGGGACCTATAAGGGAGAGAACTAACTAGGCTTTTAGCAATAATCCCCAAGGTAGTCATATCTCTCTTGATGGTTTCTAGAGGTATCATCCCCTTCGAAGAACATATTGCAGCAGTAGGGACTACTAGCAACAATAAGTTTTCAAAGAGAAAAGCTCTAGATGAGGGTTCACTGTAATCAAGCAAGTCGGAGACCTAGCATGATCACAGATTCACCTCCACTCCTTATGTTCCCATGAACCCGGGTATAAGGCCCTTTTTCACTCACAGTGTGTGCAAATAGTGTTAGTGTTTGTGTGCATCAAATGAATAAATATTTACCTCATGCATACATTCTAAAACACACTAAAAGCAACAAATAGTTTATATACACAAGAACATAAGACAAATAAAGGGAAACTAACAAAGGGATAAGTCATGGTAAAACATTGCACAAAATTAAATGGCCTAACTCTCTAAAAATAGTCCCCAGTGGAGTCGCCAACTGTCGCAACCTACCCTTCGGCGGGAGGGCGACGCGTGACTCGCGGGATGCGTGTTCCACGAAAGGAATACGCGCGGAGTCGCCACCAACGTTTATTTGAGGAAAACGTCGGAAAAACCGGAAAAGACGCGATCTACGAACTTTTAAGTGAAAGGTTCGGGAGTTGTATTTACGCACGGGGAAGGTATTAGCACCCCACACGTCCGTCCCAAGGGACGGCAGCCTTTAATCGAATGTGCAAACATGACTTTGATTTTTACGTTCCTTTTTATGTCCTTATATCCTTTATACCCTTTTTATATTTTTCTCTTTTTTGTGGTCGACAAGGGTGTTTCCCTTTGCTCCTACGTATTCCTCAATTTGCGATGAGGAAATCAGACCTACGTAGTTCTTTCGGAACAAAGTGTTTGGTTAAGTTTGTTTTTGTCCTTTTTTGCAAAATATGTTGTTATTGAACAAAAGGTCATTTAAGGTGTTGGACCATTAAACGGTCTTTTGATTTTGAAAGGAGAGAAACGTTAAGGCGTTGGACCATTAACGATCTCTTGGGGTGGTCGACAAAAGTGGGGCTTTTGCTCCTACGTATCCTCAATTGCGATGAGGAAATCAGACCTACGTAGTTCTTGCTTTTTGTCAAGTGATTCTTTTTTACTTTAAGAGGTGATCATTTTAAGGCGTTGGACCTTAAAAATGATCCATTTTACTTAGTGAGGAAATGAAATGACAAACTTCAAAAGCCTATTTTTTATGGACGAGCTTGACTAGGCGAATTGATTTTAGCCTTTAGTTTCACTTTAGTTATTAATCAATTCGATTAAGAATGAGAAATCCCAAAGAGAAAACGTCCACTTGATTTTCCGCTTTATTTTACTAAAAGATGTCTTTTTGATTATTATATTATTTTTTACCTCTTTTTGATTTCCAGCGTGGTTACGGCACGACCGAACGGTCGGAATTTATTTTAACCGAAGTTAATGGATAATACAATTCAAACGTTCGGTGGAAATTTATTTTATTTTTAAGTTAAGCGAGAAATGACTTAAGTAAAATGGCTTAAGCACGTCAACAGGGGGTATAAAAAGTAAACAAAACGAGAATAAAAATGCACGAAACACAATGTGGACCACTACGGGTACATAGAATGAATCGAAAAGCTTGGTTCGAGGTACTTACCCGTTGAAGATCGAAGAACGATGAAGAACGAATGAAGAACGTCGAAGAACGGTTGAAACCTTTGCGAAATTCTTCACGGAAAATGTTACGGAAACGTTTCGGAAGCGCCTCGGCTTAGATTTTCTTCACGGAAACGATTTTTCCAAGCAAATTCGAAAGAGAGAGAAGTGCCAAAGGGGCTGAACCCCTTCCTTCTTCACTTCCTCCCCTATTTATAGCAAAATAGGGGAGGTGGTTGCCGCCCAGCTCGCCCAGGCGAGCAGGGTTGCTTCCTCCAGAAGCAACCGCCTTCTGGAGGAATATTCCGGAGGGCCCAAGTGGGCCTGGGTGCTATTTGCACCCCCATTTTTACTAAGTACACCCCCCTCTGCTGTTTTTTGGTGATTCTTTTTCGTAAAGTTACGGAAACTTACGAATTTCGTAACGATACTTGTTTTCTTTCCGTAACGTTACGGAACCTTGCGGATTACATAATCATCCCCTTTTTGACTTACGGAATGTTACGGAACCTCACTTAATTATGCAACGATGCTTCCATTTGATTTCCGGTGTGTCACGGAAACTTACGGATTGTGCATCAATATTTTTTTGGTTTTTTGGCATGTCCTGGAATTTCACAAATTGCCTAATGATGGGTGCCAAGCACCTCACGAGGACCAAAGAATGGTCGCACGTCATCGAGCAAAGGTCCCCGGACGAAATTAGGGTATGACAGTTGCCCCTCTTTACTTGTCTTTTATTGGAGATAAAAGGAAAGTAAAGATAAGACACTAATTTCGTTCCTCTCGATTTGGCGAGAGTCGCGGGTGACCATAAAATCTCCACATGCAAATGACTTGTTGTTCCCAAAATTTCACAAATTGCCTAATGATGGATGCCAAGCATCTCACAAGGACCAAAGAATGGTCGCATGTCATCAAGCAAAGGTCCCCGGACGAAAATCAGTGTATGACACTAATTTCGCTCCTCTCGATTGACGAGAGTCGCGGGTGACCATGAAATTTCCGCATGTAAATGACTTGTTGTTCCCGGAGGAACAAAAGGTGCAGAAGACTATGTCAGTCTCTGCATGCTATCAAGCGTTCTGTCTTACAGATAGCAAAAGAATGTTTATACGGATAACCACTCGGGTATCTCCGCGTATCATCGGGCCCGCCGCCTCTGGATGATACAAGGGTGCAGAATGACCAAATTTGGCCTCTGCTTGTCATCGGGCCCGCCGCCTCTGGATGACAAAAGGGTGCGGATAACCGTAAGGTATCTCCGCGTATCATCGGGCCCGCCGCCTCTGGATGATACAAGGGTGCAGAATGACCAAATTTGGTCTCTGCTTGTCATCGGGCCCGCCGCCTTTGGATGACAAAAGGGTGCGGATAACCGTAAGGTATCTCCGCGTATCATCGGGCCCGCCGCCTCTGGATGATACAAGGGTGCAGAATGACCAAATTTGGTCTCTGCTTGTCATCGGGCCCGCCGCCTCTGGATGACAAAAGGGTGCAGATAACCGCAAGGTATCTCCGCGTATCATCGGGCCCGCCGCCTCTGGATGATACGAGGGTGCAGAATGACCAAACTTGGTCTCTGCTTGTCATCGGGCCCGCCGCCTCTGGATGACAAAAGGGTGCGGATAACCGTAAGGTATCTCCGCGTATCATCGGGCCCGCCGCCTCTGGATGATACAAGGGTGCAGAATGACCAAATTTGGTCTCTGCTTGTCATCGGGCCCGCCGCCTCTGGATGATACAAGGGTGCAGAATGACCAAATTTGGTCTCTGCTTGTCATCGGGCCCGCCGCCTCTGGATGACAAAAGGGTGCGGATAACCGTAAGGTATCTCCGCGTATCATCGGGCCCGCCGCCTCTGGATGATACAAGGGTGCAGAATGACCAAACTTGGTCTCTGCTTGTCATCGGGCCCGCCGCCTCTGGATGATACAAGGGTGCAGAATGACCAAACTTGGTCTCTGCTTGTCATCGGGCCCGCCGCCTCTGGATGACAAAAGGGTGCGGATAACCGTAAGGTATCTCCGCGTATCATCGGGCCCGCCGCCTCTGGATGATACAAGGGTGCAGAATGACCAAACTTGGTCTCTGCTTGTCATCGGGCCCGCCGCCTCTGGATGACAAAAGGGTGCGGATAACCGTAAGGTATCTCCGCGTATCATCGGGCCCGCCGCCTCTAGATGATACAAGGGTGCACGTCACATGACCTCAAGGTCAGCATGACAAAGATTATGGGGTGGCCGACAAAAGCAAAGCTCTTGCTCCTACGTATCCTCCAATGAGGAACTCAGACCTACGTAGTTCTGGATAACTTGTGAGACTTGAAAAGTCTCCATCGGAAAATGCTGACATCTCCGGAAAAGGCGCAGATGACCACATTGGCCTCTGCTCATCAATCACACTTGGGGTCACTGAATGACGAGGTGCGGATAACCGTAAGGTGTCTCCGCGGGCTACCAGCTCTTGAGTCATGGCAACAAAAGGCGGTGTGGTCGACAAAAGCGAGGCTCTTGCTCCTACGTATCCTCCAATGAGGAACTCAGACCTACGTAGTTCTGGATAACTTGTGAGACTTGAAAAGTCTCCATCGGAAAATGCTGACATCTCCGGAAAAGGCGCAGATGACCACATTGGCCTCTGCTCATCAATCACACTTGGGGTCACTGAATGACGAGGTGCGGATAACCGTAAGGTGTCTCCGCGGGCTACCAGCTCTTGAGTCATGGCAACAAAAGGCGGTGTGGTCGACAAAAGCGAGGCTCTTGCTCCTACGTATCCTCCAATGAGGAACTCAGACCTACATAGTTCTGGATAACTTGTGAGACTGGAAAAAGTCTCGGTGTTTTCTCCACTAAAATGCAAACATGCTTTAGCAAAGAGACAAATATTCCAACTGATTTAGAGCAGCATATGCTTTTTTGAGTGAAAAACAATGCGTCTACCGGGAAAGGAGAGTCTGCTGATGAAATCTCCTATAACCATAAATGAGATTTTGGATGTTAGCATTTCGTTTCTAAATGACCATTTAGAGGAAACACCGGGTTCGACAAAAATAGAAGAAATCCACTCAAAGTGTATCAATCTCGCACAGGTAAGTGTTTCATCCTAATTCCGAACCATAGATATGTCATGACTTGACTTTGCAAATTATTTCCTATCAAATCAAAAATTACATGCGTGATCATGGATCAATAGGGCTTCCCTTGGGAATGGGTTCTTTTGGTGGTTTCTTCTTTCGGCTTTTGTGTGTTTTTGGCTTTTGATTTTCCTGGCTTTTTCTTTTTCTGTTTTTTTTGTTTAGTGCGGGGCGAGAAAAAAAGGGTCGCTAGCGCACGGGATTTTGGTTGGTAATCAAAGGGAGAAGACTATTTTAGGTCGTGGTTCCCTTTCCTTCTTTTTTCGTTCATTTGGTGGCAATTCTGTATTGTTCAGATATTGTCCGGTCCAAAGACCTCTCTGCACATTTCTTCTGTTTTCTTTCGATCCTTGATCAGGAGCTTTCTTTCCTTCTTCTTCTTCCTTTTTTTACTTTCTCCCATTCTTTGATTGGGAATTTTCCTTTCTTTTCTTTTTGCTTTCTCCCACTCTTTGATTGGGGAATTTTCCTTCTTTTCTTTTTTTGCTTTCATTGGAAATTTTCCTTCTCTTTTTCTTTGATTGGAAATTTCCCCTCTATTCTTTTTTTGCTTCCGAGGGTAAGGATTGACATTCTCACCCTGGGTCAAGGTTTATGGTGAGTCAGGATTTTGGCTCAAAGCTTGTAGAATGGCTAGACATGATACATGTCAGGGTTTGGTTTGGTTCAAGGATAAAAGGGATGCCCCACATTATTTCCATGACACAAATGCAAAAATGATGATTTGGAAACTTTATGCAAAACTGGTCATGCATGCACCTATGTGGACACTCAAGTGTCAAATTTTTATGGTCATGTGATGCTAGGGCTCAGGATTCATTTCCTCTATTTTAGTCAACCCAACGTTTCCAAAATATGTTCTTTTATCAATTTGTGCATTCATCCGAGTCCATTTTGGGCGTCTGGGAAAATCTTCACAGCATTCACCCTTCAGGTGTATACACATTTTTTCAAAAACTAGTTATGATCAGTGAATTTTTTTCAAAGAAAAGTTGGAAGTCATCTCTTTTCAAAAGCATGTTGGTTTTTCAGCTTGACAACTTATTTTCCTTTTTTCTCCCTTTTTTTTTTTCATTATCATTTGTTTATTTCTTTTTCTTGTTTTTTTTTTCTTTTTTTTTTTCATGAGGTATTTTGCTACCTAAACATGTGCATATTTTTGTGAGGTATTTTTGCTATATACATGCATATCCAAGGTATCTTGCTACCTAAACATACATATATATGTTTTGGGAGGTATCTTTTTGCTATATACATGCATATCTAAGGTATCTCTCTACCTAAACATACATATATACATTTTGTGAAGTGTGTTTTTGTTTACATACATGCATATCTAAGGTATCTTTCTACCTAAGCATACATATATATATTTTGTGAAGTATTTTTGTGTTACATACATGCATATCTAAGGTATCTTTCTACCTAAACATACATATATATATTTTGTAAGGTATGACTACCTTTCGAGCTTGTGCTCGTTTTATTTAAATCCCCAGGATCATGAGCAGCTAGGTGCGTCCTACTATAAAAAGTGATCAAATAACAAGCATAGATTCAAAAGGTACTAGGTTGCCTCCTAGTAGCGCTTCTTTAACGTCTTTAGCTGGACGCGTTATGACTTGTCAGTCACTGACCTAGTACTTTGCTTACCTTTGGCTTTGGACTTGGTAGCCTGCTGGTCGGCCATGTGTCGTAGGCAACGCTCTAACCTTTTTGCGGATGAGCTGAGGTGAACTCTAGAGGTGGTGGCGGTGTGTCTATTGCCCGCTACCGGCCATCCCAATGCTGCTGTGGTGTTTCGCCCTGCGCCTGCCTAGGGACGCAGTACTTCTTGATGAAAGCTCGATCAGTAGGGGGCCTGATGCCCTTGCTGGAGGTTACAGGTACTCTGTAGAACTGACAGAGACCCGTAATTAGAGCTTGACAACTCCAAGACCCTGTTGGACTTCTTCGGGTCCACTGGGTGTCTTGCAGGTGCGATCCCTGCAAACAATTGATGAAATCAGAAATCAGTTGAGCGATGTGCATACTTACCTATGATGACATAACCTTGCCGGGGGGGTACGGGCACCCTGTAGGACTGATAGAGGCCCGTAACCAGAGCTGGAAACCCCAGGGCCCTGTTGGACTTTTCCGGGTCCACTGGGTGTCTTGTGGGTGCGATCCCTGCAAACAATAGATGGTATCAGAAATCAGTTGAACTATATGCATACTTACCCATGTCGGGACGACACAGACCAACTGATACTTTTGCAGGGGGAGATTGGCGTTGCGGTCGCTGGGCAGAATGTTGCTAAGTAGCAATGTCATCTATATCTGTGTAAGAGTGGTCATGTTGGTGCGCATGATCCGTACTCGTCTCTTTGCAACGGCACGGGTGAAATCTTGCCCCGGTATGCATAGTAGCTGTGTAATAGCCTCCCTCTCTGGTTGTGCTCGCACAGTTGGCCCTCCTCCAATATCAGGGCGTGGCCCAGGAACCGTTAAAAGGAAACTACTGGCCCCTTAACCGGAAGTGCAAGTCTCGGTTAAGCATTTAAGGGCAGAGGACCTTAAATTCTTTTAAGGTGTGGATGTCGAGCACACTGAAAATGAAGACACGTAGCCCTCTAAAGGTGAGGGCGTGCAGCCCTCTCAAGGCGAGGATGTGTAGTCCTTTGGAGGTGAGGGCGTGCAGCCATCTGTTGGCGAGGATGTGTAGTCCTCTTCAAGGAGAGGGAATGCAGCCCTTTGTTGGCGAGGACGTGTAGTCCTCTCAAGGCGAGGACATGTAGTCCTCTGGAGGTGAGGGCGTGCAACCCTCTGATGGTGAGGACGTGTAGTCCTCTCAAGGCGAGGACGTGTAGTCCCCTTAACGGTGAGGGTAACTAGTACCCAAGGTGAGGGCGTGTAGCCCTCTCAAGGCGAGGACATGCAACCCTCTGATGGTGAGGACGTGTAGTCCTCTCAAGGCGAGGACGTGTAGTCCTCTCAACGGTGAGGGCGTGTAGCCCTCTCAAGGCGAGGACATGTAGTCCTCTAGAGGTGAGGGCGTGCAACCCTCTGATGGTGAGGACGTGTAGTCCTCTCAAGGCGAGGACGTGCAACCCTCTGATGGTGAGGACGTGTAGTCCTCTCAAGACGAGGACGTGTAGTCCTCTCAACGGTGAGGGTAACTAGTACCCAAGGTGAGGGCGTGTAGCCCTCTCAAGGCGAGGACATGTAGTCCTCTAGAGGTGAGGGCGTGCAACCCTCTGATGGTGAGGACGTGAAGTCCTCTCAAGGCGAGGACGTGTAGTCCTCTCAACGGTGAGGGTAACTAGTACCCAAGGTGAGGGCATGTAGCCCTCTCAAGGCGAGGACATGCAACCCTCTGATGGTGAGGACGTGTAGTCCTCTCAAGGCGAGGACGTGTAGTCCTCTCAACGGTGAGGGTAGCTAGTACCCAAGATGAGGGCGTGTAGCCCTCTCAAGGCGAGGACGTGTAGTCCTCTGATGGTGAGGGCGTGCAGCCCTCTGATGGTGAGGACGCGTAGTCCTCTCAAGGCGAGGACGTGTAGTCCTCTCAACGGTGAGGGTAACTAGTACCCAAGATGAGGGCGTGTAGCCCTCTCAAGGCGAGGACGTGTAGTCCTCTCAACGGTGAGGGTAACTAGTACCCAAGGTCCACCCTTATGAGAAAGCAAGAGATCGACTCATCGAGAGGGCCGGTCATCCCAAATCCACAAGATTTGGACATTAGATGTAGGAAATCTATGCAGTTAACATGATTTCTAGGGATGCAGATGCATGCAACCTTTGTCGTGAAATTTGGTAAATGCGGACTTCATTTGAAACAATGCAATGTAATGGAAAGTTGTACAATGTTCATGACATTCTTTCCCTATTTTGTGATTTTGATTTTGATTTAATTTTTTTGGAAAACACAGATTGACTGTCCTTTTGAAAGAGGTGATAATTCATGCTACCTCATCCTATCTTTTTTGCAAACCTCTCCGGGAACTCCCTCAGAGTGTGTGTTCTGTTTGATTTAGTCACTTGACCATTTTGGAGTGACGGCAATGGAGTCGTTTGATGTTTGATCAATCCATTGAAATCCTAGGGTTTGTCCCCCCTTTTTTTGTTAAAAACATCGATGGGTGAGAACTTTTGATCGGCCCCTATGTTCACTTGAGGCTCATGCACGGTGCCCCTTATTGCCCCAGTGTAAGGCTTTGAAGTACCAACCGTTACCTTTCGTGATGACCTTGTAGGAGGGAACCTATTGGGTGAGAACTTCTAATCTGCCCCTAGGTTCGCTTGAAGTTTTTGCATGGTGCCTTTCGTTGCCCCAGTGTAGGGCTTAGAGGTACCAATTGTTGTCTTGTTTTCACAACCTCGTAGTAAGGAAGAATGAAAGACGCAATTGATTCTTGCAAAAAGAATTTTCCAAGGACGAGAAATAGTTGAAGGATTTTTCAGTTGATGGATTAAGTCAAATGACTCCTATGTAGAAGCAAGATGTTTTGATGTCTTGATGATGCTAAAGGATCAAATGCTTCTAAGTTTTATTCAAGACAAGAATCCAAGAAAGTCAAGATATATTATCAAGTTTGATCTCTTAGAATCTTTAGGAAGAAGTTTCCAAATTGAAACAAACAAAAGGTTTGACCAAAGAATTCTATCATTTCAAATTGAGATTTGCTCTCTGGTAATCGATTACCATTAGTTGAAAATGTTTTAATTCAAATTTTTAAAACCTGTAATCGATTACATAAGTCTTGTAATTGATTACCAGAGGGGATTTTCAGAAAATAATTTCCAAGAGACATATCTATTCAAATGTTTTATGAACGGCCATTCAAATGTTTTAAAGAGAGTTTTTATTGCACAAACAGTTTTATCCTCTCGAAAGATCAAGAGTATTTCTGAACTGAAATGTCTTATCCTCTCAAAAAGATTCCTTGGTCAACCACTTGCTTATTCAATAAGGAATTTTGATTGGTCTTCATTGTACAATCTATCCCTTTTAAGAGAGATTTCTTCTTCTTATTTCTGAAAAGGGATTAAGAGACCGTGGGTCTCTTGTAGTAGAGGATTCTTGAACACAAGGGAAGGGTTGTCCCTATGTGCATTGTTAATCCGAAAAGAGAGAGTGAAAGTTTAATTGGGGAATAATATTCGTATCTTAATTCAATCCCCTCTTCTTCTCAAGGTAACTGAGGCCATTTGTCCAACATCCTATTCTTGATAACTCACTTCTCTCTAAAAAAAAACAAAATGAGGTCACATGAACGTCTATATTTTTACTTGAAAACACAGTCAATCAAATGCCTTTTTATTTTTTATTTTGAAACTTATTTGTTTTGAACTTTGCTCGTTGTTTTACGGCACCCCCACCAACGTGCAAGATGAGTAACCTCTGATTGAACGGTCTTGGAAGTCAACACTCAGGAGCGCAGGTTGCTTGAGCAAACAGACCAATGGCTTACACTCACATTCCGGTGGAAGTTGAATAAGCAAAGATGTGTTCGTGAGAGGATGTCCATTTTATCTATATCATTTAACATTGTAACTGTGGTTTACAATAATGGCATAAACTTGGAAACCCTGATGAGTCATTAGGGACACCTAAATAAAGCTTTCAAAATTGCCCCATGTGTGGCATCTCTTGTCAATGTCAGGATTTACACGCAATTCTCCTCAAATTTCAGTCAGCCCGCATCAATTAGACCTTGCACCTTACGCTTCAGAGCCCTACCATGCTCAATGGAACGCCCCAGGGCTTCTCCGTGACAAGCACACGTTGCGTTCGAGTCGTATTCTCGAAGAAATGGAGGTTGATGAACCTTGGCTAGGGTTATGGCTACCATTGAATTATCAAGTAGATATGGGAGCAAGTCAGCATAGGACACTGGAATTGGGGTGAATTCTACAGGCTTTCTCGCTGCAAAATTCACTTCTTGGTTGGTGTTTTTTGGTTTGTGCTAAAGGTGGTGTTCGTCATTGGAAGTGCGGTAGACAGACTTTGTGGTAGATTTAGGGATGACCTTTGTGGATAACTGGGTGGTGGGTAAGGAGAAAGTTTGTTATTGGCTGAGTAAAGATATTGTTGGGTTGGTGGGAAACTTGGCCGTACAGGAATGGTAGTCACAGCATGGGTTTCTCCCTCATCCTCACCCTCTTTATTTGCCCCAGTTTTCTCAGTCGTCCTAGTAGGATGATCAAATTTGCCTCTTTTCGGACCCACATTGATCCTTTCACTGGCGAAGACCAAATCTGCAAAGCTTTGAGGGTGCGCAGCCCACCATCTTTTCATAGTAGAGTACCGATAATGTGTCTACCATCACGATTATCGTCTCCCTTTCCATTATTGGGGGTACCACCTGGGCCGCCAGATCCCTCCACCTTTTGGGCGTGTTCTTTGAATGATCCGTCCCCCTTTTTGCAAATGTTCTGTAGTTGCATCCTATCCAGAACCATATCAAAATTGTATTGATACTGCCTAACAAAGGCAACCATTAGGTCCTTCCAAGAATGGACTCGGGAAGATTCCAAGTTAGTGTACCAGGTAACAGCTACCCCAGTAAGACTTTCTTGGAAGGAATGTATTAGCAATTCCTCATCTTTTGCGTATTCCCCCATCTTCTGACAATACATCTTTAGATGGTTCTTGGGACAAGTAGTCCCCTTGTACTTGTCAAGGTCCAGCACCTTGAACTTGGGAGGGGTGATGATATTGGGTTCTAGGAACAACTCTTTTAAGTTAGCAAAGGCATAATCTTCACCTCCTTCAATGGCCCTGAGCCTTTCCTTTAGATGATCCGCCTTTCCCTTTTCGGCCATAGCAGGAGGGGCTCTTCCCACCGCAAAATGCAATGGTTGTGGTTGTGGGCGAAACTGAGGGCCCTCCAAAGTGTTTTCAAAGGGTATACCACCAACTGCTTGCCCTTCAGTGGCATATCCGAGCCAAGGCTCGAAGTCAGCTAGATTGTGGTGGGGAATTTCATGGGTCTCTTCCACAGTTTAAGAGACATGTGCATGATCAGTTTGGGGTTGCTGGCTTTCAATGGGTATAGGAGTGGAGTTATTGACATTCTTATTGGGAGTGTACGCCATATTGGGTGGCGTATAGTTGAGAGGCAAGCCATATGACGGGAAGGCGTGCTCGTTTTGAATTTGCACATCATGGGGGCCGCCCGTACTTCCTAAATCTTTGCCTACCATATTTGAGGTTGGATGATTCATTTGCTTGAGGCCGGATGGGGACGTCGGGTTCACCTTAGTAACAACGCTGGTAGCGGCAATTGCAACCGCATTGGCTTCCATTATCTTCTTCACGCTCATCATGGCCTCCATCATTGTGGCCATTTTCTCTTTAATGGCCTCCATGTCGGCCTTCATCTTCTCTTGTATCTCCTCTACTTCACCCATTACTCTAGCTCTAGCACGAGTTCGGTAAGGGCGTCGTAAAGCGTGTCCCTTTCTTTTTTATAACAATGATTAAGTTCATTTTATTTTATTTTTCAAGGAAAGAATGCAACGAGCAATGCAACCAATGAAAAGCATGGATGCATGCGAATGATGTACAGTTGAAGTATTGCGAATGTTTACGCAGGATATGGGGTTGAATCAATTTAGATTTTCAACATGGTCCATGACATCTTTGTCAAAGTGAAACTGGAAGTAACAAGGACATCAACAATCCTAAATATGTTTGACAGTAGATGAAGCAGTGATGTGACTCGATTCATCTTTTGCCCCAATTTTGCAAGACGGTTACTTCCATATTTCAACTTGACTTGATGAACCTTTTTGTAAAAGCATGAGCTTGGTTCAACCCTATAATCCAAGGAATGGCAATTCTGATCGCCAATACTTCAACAACATCTCATAGGGATGAATGACTCGGGCATACTTTAAGCTATGCATGGAAAATGTAATTATGAAATTGAGATGCCCGAAGAAACACCATTTCCTAGTTAACCATGCATTAGGTACCATGTTCAATTATTTTGTTGAACGCCTATGCATGATGATGCCATGACTCATGCAAAATGTGAGGCTGGTTGGCTCATGGTGCCTAACACATGCAACTAAGAATGTAGTGTGAAGTTTTCACAATTCCCCTTTTTTGTTTTTGTTTTGTAGAGGAAAACGCAAGGATGAGCAAACATGAAAACAAATGGTATGCAATTTTGCAGATCAAAAAGTTTGTTGAACGCCTATGCATGATGATGCCATGACTCATGCAAAATGTGAGGCTGGAATATGATAACGGACAAATCCAGGAACGATATGTTCATTATGATGTTATGAAGAGATGCTTATGCGATGCATGATATGAATGCATTTTACGGACACGAGAGCCCGGAAAATTATCTCTTCTTACTTGCGCATTTGGGGGCACAGTGCCCCATGTGTACAATTAAGAAGGTGATATGGACCTTCCGGCTTCCCGTGACAAAGGACGAGACCAACATACAATGCATGCTAGAGATAAAGTGTGGGAGTGACTTGATTCGCACTGATTTTTGGAGTAAAAACGTGGGATAAACTCATTTTTTTCAAAAAGTTATAACTAGTCAAGATCTAAGCGACAATACAAACTTCCTAGCGGTTTCTAATCATATGGTCCATTAAGTCTATCATATGCTGACAATAGCTGAGAAGTCCGTGGATCTCCTCGGGGGCGGAGTAGGTGTCCGCCACTGCTTTGGCCTTGGCTAGCAATGGGGGAAGTTCTTGACTCCTGTTCAAAGTAAGAGCAAATCGGTCCGTCCACATTGTTGCCTCTTGGTGCAATGAATCAATTACCCTTTCCCTTGCTTCCCTTTCTGCTGATATCTTGGCGTACTCATCCTCTAGCCTTTGCTCGTGAGTCGCCGCTAGATTTAGCTTCTCTTTGCACTTATCGATGATGGCCCACATATTCCCTTCAGTCTCGCTTAACTGTTGGGACAAATTTCTTTTCGACCTAAGGCAAACCTTTAGCTCGTCCTTCCAGATCATGCCTTTGACCCGTGATGATTCCTTTCACCTCTTTGGAGCGTGAGCTCACTATTGCTGCCCTATAAAGCCCCTCAAAACTTTGCTTTGGTCGTGTTCTTCCTTTCGGGCCTTCTTGGTTTCTCGTTCCAAGGCTTCAGCGGTGGCCATATTGACGTCCCTTAGTTCATCATACTCTTTTCAGACTTTTGATGGCTATGGACTTGAACTTCTCTTCGACTACTCGGACTCTTTCAAGCTCTGCCTTTAGGGCTTGTACCTCATCACTTTCTTCCGAAGCTTTAACCTCATCGTCCCTCACAGTCTTTAGATTTGGGAGCCAATCCAATCCTTGTGTTCGGACTCTCAGCCACTTATGATAGCCGCCGATGATCCCATTACTGCTTCCCCTAAGCTCTCTGTCCTTTCTTCACGCCGCATCCCATGCCTTGCGAACTCCTTGGAGTACCCTCGCGTTGTGGTCACTGAAACCCCGTGCGATGAAAGGCGTGATGCTTTCGTCTAATGGCGCTCCTCTCATGCGGTAGCCAAGCTGTCTTATGGCGAGAACGGGATTATAATTAATACAACCCCTTGTTCCCATCAAGGGAACATTTGGACATCCTTCGCATGAAGATAGAATCTTGATTCTTCCTTCCTTCTAGCGAGGGAACCAATTAACAGACGCCCCCCCCATGCTAGCCAAGAGTTGGTCCCAATTCGCCTTTCCTTTTTCAACGCATGAGCGGTGACCTTGTAGCGGATAGACGGGCCTACCTACTTGGAGAAAAAGGTGTGAAACCAGCCCCACATAGAGAGTTGGAGTACAACAAACAATCCTTGCATTGCTTTCTTCACATCTTCGGTCGAAGGTGTCATATAGGTCGGCTAGCATAGCGACAACCGGACTTTCCTTGTGGTTATGATAGGCGAGAAAAACGTCGATCGCTGCCAGGTCCACCAACCCATCCACATTTGGAAAGAGGACTCCCTCGAAAATCAACAGTGTGAGAATATCTATGAATGGGGTCCACTCGCCTTTATCTGCCAAGATTCTTGCTTTTACCTCCAAATATTTTCTCGGTATTCCGACCACCCCATTTTCGACTTGCCTTTGGCGGTCTAATTCCTGCGCCGAGATTTGGACTTTTTTAGAAATTCTGGCCAATGAGGGGTAGAACCCTGAGAAGAGGTATGGTTTCCTTCCCCCTAGAGGACATCCTAGGATCTCTTCAAATTCTTCCACCATTGGTGATAGCTGGAAGTCCCCAAAGATGAAGCACCTCAACGGCTGATCATAATACTGGGCGAGGGAGGCAATTGGTTCCATGGAGACTTCTACCCTAGCTAGGTCCCAAATGCTTACCATAGGCTTTGCGGAAGGCTTGCCGTTGAAGTTGACCCATTAATTGCCCCAACTTTCGTAAACTGGTGACCTCTAAGCTCTTGATTTTGACTTGATAAAACCTCTTTTTAAGCGAAGGCTTTTGACTTGATCCCATGTTTTACTAAAGTGAAATAAAATCTAGTGCGAATCAAAACTCCGACATCTATCATGGGTGGAATGGATGAATGCATGAAGGAATGCATATGACACGGATGCAATTTATGAATACGGGAGCTCGGGAAATTGTCTCCTTCTTAGATACAACGTCTTGGGGTAGCAAAGTGCCCAACGTATGTATTTAAGAAGGTGACACGGACCCTCCGTTGGTTTGCCCAAGAGAGGGGATTAAGACGGAACCCGCACATGATGCACATGCGAAAGGTACAATACGGGGATGTACATAGTATGATAATATTCACTGAACATAAGCAAACGGGTATATGATACTTATGCATGGCAGTGTGAAAAATGGCACGCAGCGTGTTTGCTCCGTGCCCCTATTTAAGGGACCTATAAGGGAGAGAACTAACTAGGCTTTTAGCAATAATCCCCAAGGTAGTCATATCTCTCTTGATGGTTTCTAGAGGTATCATCCCCTTCGAAGAACATATTGCAGCAGTAGGGACTACTAGCAACAATAAGTTTTCAAAGAGAAAAGCTCTAGATGAGGGTTCACTGTAATCAAGCAAGTCGGAGACCTAGCATGATCACAGATTCACCTCCACTCCTTATGTTCCCATGAACCCGGGTATAGGGCCCTTTTTCACTCACAGTGTGTGCAAATAGTGTTAGTGTTTGTGTGCATCAAATGAATAAATATTTACCTCATGCATACATTCTAAAACACACTAAAAGCAACAAATAGTTTATATACACAAGAACATAAGACAAATAAAGGGAAACTAACAAAGGGATAAGTCATGGTAAAACATTGCACAAAATTAAATGGCCTAACTCTCTAAAAATAGTCCCCAGTGGAGTCGCCAACTGTCGCAACCTACCCTTCGGCGGGAGGGCGACGCGTGACTCGCGGGATGCGTGTTCCACGAAAGGAATACGCGCGGAGTCGCCACCAACGTTTATTTGAGGAAAACGTCGGAAAAACCGGAAAAGACGCGATCTACGAACTTTTAAGTGAAAGGTTCGGGAGTTGTATTTACGCACGGGGAAGGTATTAGCACCCCACACGTCCGTCCCAAGGGACGGCAGCCTTTAATCGAATGTGCAAACATGACTTTGATTTTTACGTTCCTTTTTATGTCCTTATATCCTTTATACCCTTTTTATATTTTTCTCTTTTTTGTGGTCGACAAGGGTGTTTCCCTTTGCTCCTACGTATTCCTCAATTTGCGATGAGGAAATCAGACCTACGTAGTTCTTTCGGAACAAAGTGTTTGGTTAAGTTTGTTTTTGTCCTTTTTTGCAAAATATGTTGTTATTGAACAAAAGGTCATTTAAGGTGTTGGACCATTAAACGGTCTTTTGATTTTGAAAGGAGAGAAACGTTAAGGCGTTGGACCATTAACGATCTCTTGGGGTGGTCGACAAAAGTGGGGCTTTTGCTCCTACGTATCCTCAATTGCGATGAGGAAATCAGACCTACGTAGTTCTTGCTTTTTGTCAAGTGATTCTTTTTTACTTTAAGAGGTGATCATTTTAAGGCGTTGGACCTTAAAAATGATCCATTTTACTTAGTGAGGAAATGAAATGACAAACTTCAAAAGCCTATTTTTTATGGACGAGCTTGACTAGGCGAATTGATTTTAGCCTTTAGTTTCACTTTAGTTATTAATCAATTCGATTAAGAATGAGAAATCCCAAAGAGAAAACGTCCACTTGATTTTCCGCTTTATTTTACTAAAAGATGTCTTTTTGATTATTATATTATTTTTTACCTCTTTTTGATTTCCAACGTGGTTACGGCACGACCGAACGGTCGGAATTTATTTTAACCGAAGTTAATGGATAATACAATTCAAACGTTCGGTGGAAATTTATTTTATTTTTAAGTTAAGCGAGAAATGACTTAAGTAAAATGGCTTAAGCACGTCAACAGGGGGTATAAAAAGTAAACAAAACGAGAATAAAAATGCACGAAACACAATGTGGACCACTACGGGTACATAGAATGAATCGAAAAGCTTGGTTCGAGGTACTTACCCGTTGAAGATCGAAGAACGATGAAGAACGAATGAAGAACGTCGAAGAACGGTTGAAACCTTTGCGAAATTCTTCACGGAAAACGTTACGGAAACGTTTCGGAAGCGCCTCGGCTTAGATTTTCTTCACGGAAACGATTTTTCCAAGCAAATTCGAAAGAGAGAGAAGTGCCAAAGGGGCTGAACCCCTTCCTTCTTCACTTCCTCCCCTATTTATAGCAAAATAGGGGAGGTGGTTGCCGCCCAGCTCGCCCAGGCGAGCAAGGTTGCTTCCTCCAGAAGCAACCGCCTTCTGGAGGAATATTCCGGAGGGCCCAAGTGGGCCTGGGTGCTATTTGCACCCCCATTTTTACTAAGTACACCCCCCTCTGCTGTTTTTTGGTGATTCTTTTTCGTAAAGTTACGGAAACTTACGAATTTCGTAACGATACTTGTTTTCTTTCCGTAACGTTACGGAACCTTGCGGATTACATAATCATCCCCTTTTTGACTTACGGAATGTTACGGAACCTCACTTAATTATGCAACGATGCTTCCATTTGATTTCCGGTGTGTCACGGAAACTTACGGATTGTGCATCAATATTTTTTTGGTTTTTTGGCATGTCCTGGAATTTCACAAATTGCCTAATGATGGGTGCCAAGCACCTCACGAGGACCAAAGAATGGTCGCACATCATCGAGCAAAGGTCCCCGGACGAAATTAGGGTATGACACCCATGAATTGCGTTTTTGTTCATGTGTCCTCAACCTTCGAGTTTGGAGCTATGCGTAGTGATTGCTTAGTGCAATTCTCCTTTCTCAATCTTTTCGGAGCCCCATGAATTGCGTTTTCATTCATGTGTCCTCCACCTTCGAGTTTGGAGCTATGCGTAGTGATTGCTTAGTGCAATTCTCAATTCTCACCCTTTTTCGGAGCCCCATCAATTGTGTTTTCATTCATGTGTCCTCCACCTTCGAGTTTGAAGCTATGCGTAGTGATTGCTTAGTGCAATTCTCCATTCTCACCCTTTTTCGGTGCCCCATGAATTGTGTTTTCGTTCATGTGTCCTCCACCTCCGAGTTTGGAGCTATCCGTAGTGATTG
Source organism: Glycine max (assembly GCF_000004515.6). Classification (NCBI taxonomy): domain Eukaryota; kingdom Viridiplantae; phylum Streptophyta; class Magnoliopsida; order Fabales; family Fabaceae; genus Glycine; species Glycine max. The sequence goes on along the minus strand of NC_038253.2, from coordinate 29,359,100 downwards.
CTTAGTGCAATTCTCCATTCTCAATCATTTCGGAGCCCTATGAATTGCGTTTTCGTTCATGTGTCCTCCACCTTCGAATTTCGAGCCATGCGTAGTGATTGCTTAGTGCAATTCTCAATTCTCACCCTTTTTTGGAGCCCCATCAATTTTGTTTTCATTCATGTGTCCTCCACCTTCGAGTTTGGAGCTATGAGTAGTGATTGCTTAGTGCAATTCTTAATTCTCACCCTTTTTCGGAGCCCCATCAATTGTGTTTTCATTCATGTGTCCTCTACCTTCGAGTTTGGAGCTATGCGTAGTGATTGCTTAGTTCAATTCTCCATTCTCAATCTTTTCGGAGCCCCATGAATTGCATTTTCGTTCATGTGTCCTCCACCTTCGAATTTGGAGCCATGGGTAGTGATTGCTTAGTGCAATTCTCCATTCTCACCCTTTTGCGGAGCCCCATGAATTGTGTTTTTGTGCATGTGTCCTTCACGTTCGAGTTTGGAGCCATGCGTATTGATTGCTTAGTGCAATTCTCCATTCTCACCCTTTTTCGGTGCCCCATGAATTGTGTTTTCGTTCATGTGTCCTCCACCTCCGAGTTTGGAGCTATGCGTATTGATTGCTTAGTGCAATTCTCCATTCTCACCATTTTTCGGAGCCCCATGAATTGCGTTTTCATTCATGTGTCCTCCACCTTCGAGTTTGGAGCTATGCGTAGTGATTGCTTAGTGCAATTCTCCATTCTCACCCT
>NC_038253.2:29356947-29358051 GCF_000004515.6 Glycine max | reverse complement strand
GAGCCCCTATGAATTGCGTTTTCGTTCATGTGTCCTCCACCTTCGAATTTCGAGCCATAGGTAGTGATTGCTTAGTGCAATTCTCAATTCTCACCCTTTTTTGGAGCCCCATCAATTTTGTTTTCATTCATGTGTCCTCCACCTTCGAGTTTGGAGCTATGAGTAGTGATTGCTTAGTGCAATTCTCCATTCTTCACCTTTTTCGGAGCCCCATGAATTGCGTTTTCGTTCATGTGTCCTCCACCTTCGAGTTGGGAGCTATGCGTAGTGATTGCTTACTGCCATTCTCCATTCTCACCCTTTTTCGAAGCCCCATGAATTGTGATTTCGTTCATGTGTCCTCCACCTTCGAGTTGGGAGCTATGCGTAGTGATTGCTTAGTGCAATTCTCCATTCTCAATCTTTTCGGAGCCCCATGAATTGCATTTTCGTTCATGTGTTCTCCACCTTCGAGTTTGGAGCTATGCGTAGTGATTGCTTAGTGCAATTCTCCATTCTCACCATTTTTCGGAGCCCCATGAATTGCGATTTCGTTCATGTGTCCTCCACCTTCGAGTTTGGAGCCATGCGTAGTGATTGCTTAGTGCAATTCTCCATTCTCAATCTTTTCGGAGCCCCATGAATTGCGTTTTCGTTCATGTTTCCTCCACCTTCGAAATTGGATGTATGCGTAGTGATTGCTTAGTGCAATTCTCCATTCTCAATCTTTTCGGAGCCCCATGAATTGCGTTTTCGTTCATGTGTCCTTCACCTTCGAGTTTGGAGCTATGCGTAGTGATTGCTTAGTGCAATTCCCCTTTCTCACCCTTTTGCGGAGCCCCATGAATTCCGTTTTCGTTCATGTGTCCTCTGCCTTCGAGTTTGGAGCTATGCGTAGTGATTGCTTACTGCCATTCTCCATTCTCACCCTTTTTCGAAGCCCCATGAATTGTGATTTCGTTCATGTGTCCTCCACCTTCGAGTTTGGAGCTATGCGTAGTGATTGCTTAGTGCAATTCTCCATTCTCAATCTTTTCGGAGCCCCATGAATTGCATTTTCGTTCCAGTGTCCTCCACCTTCGAATTTGGAGCCATGGGTAGTGATTGCTTAGTGCAATTCTCCAT
>NC_038253.2:29355544-29356831 GCF_000004515.6 Glycine max | reverse complement strand
GGAGCCCCATGAATTGCGTTTTCATTCATGTGTCCTCCACCTTTCGAGTTTGGAGCTATGCGTAGTGATTGCTTAGTGCAATTCTCCATTCTCACCTTTTTTCGGAGCCCCATGAATTGCGTTTTCGTTCATGTGTCCTCCACCTTCGAGTTTGCAGCTATGCGTAGTGATTGCTTAGTGCAATTCTCCATTCTCACCCTTTTTCGGAGCCCCATGAATTGCGTTTTCGTTCATGTGTCCTCCACCTTGGAGTTGGGAGCTATGGGTAGTGATTGCTTAGTGCAATTCTCCATTTTCAATCTTTTCGGAGCCCCATGAATTGCATTTTCGTTCATGTGTTCTCCACCTTCGAGTTTGGAGCTATGCGTAGTGATTGCTTAGTGCAATTCTCCATTCTCACCCTTTTTCGAAGCCCCATGAATTGCGTTTTCGTTCATGTGTCCTCCACCTTCGAGTTTGGAGCCATGCGTAGTGATTGATTAGTGCAATTCTCCATTCTCAATCTTTTCGGAGCCCCATGAATTGCGTTTTCGTTCATGTTTCCTCCACCTTCGAAATTGGATGTATGCGTAGTGATTGCTTAGTGCAATTCTCCATTCTCACCCTTTTTCGGAGCCCCATGAAATGCGTTTTCGTTCATGTGTTCTCCACCTTCGAGTTTGGAGCTATGCGTAGTGATTGCTTAGTGCAATTCTCCATTCTCACTCTTTTGCGGGGCCCCATGAATTCCGTTTTCCTTCATGTGTCCTCCGCCTTCGAGTTTGGACCTATGCGTAGTGATTGCTTAGTGCAATTCTCCATTCTCACCCTTTTTCGAAGCCCCATGAATTGCATTTTCGTTCATGTGTCCTCCACCTTCGAGTTTGGAGCCATGCGTAGTGATTGCTTAGTGCAATTCTCCATTCTTACCCTTTTGCGGAGCCCCATGAACTCCGCTTTCGTTCACGTGTCCTCCCCCTCCGAGTTTGGAGCCATGCGTAGTGATTGCTTAGTGCAATTCTCTATTCTCAATCTTTTTCAGATCCCCATGAATTGCGTTTTCGTTCATCTGTCCTCCACCTTCGAGTTTGGAGCTATGCGTAGTGATTGCTTAGTTCAATTCTCCATTCTCACCATTTTACGGAGCCCCATGAAATGCGTTTTCGTTCATGTGTTCTCCACCTTCGAGTTTGGAGCTATGCGTAAGTGATTTCTTAGTGCAATTCTCCATTCTCCCCCCTTTTCGGAGCCCATGAATTGCGTTTTCGTTCACGTGTCCACTTTCGAGTTGAGAGCTATGCGTAGTGA
>NC_038253.2:29354083-29355189 GCF_000004515.6 Glycine max | reverse complement strand
GCATTTTCGTTCATGTGTCCTCCACCTTCGAGTTTGGAGCTATGCGTAGTGATTGCTTAGTGCAATTCTCCATTCTCACCTTTTTTGCGAGCCCCATGAATTGTGTTTTCGTTCATGTGTCTTCCACCTTCGAGTTTGGAGCTATGCGTAGTGATTGCTTAGCGCAATTCTCCATTCTCAATCTTTTCGGAACCCCATGAATTGCATTTTCGTTCATGTGTCCTCCACCTTCGAGTTTGTAGCTATGCGTAGTGATTGCTTAGTGCAATTCTCCATTCTCACCATTTTTTGGAGCCCCATGAATTGCGTTTTCGTTCATGGGTCCTCCACCTTCGAGTTTGGAGCCATGCGTAGTGATTGATTAGTGCAATTCTCCATTCTCAATCTTTTCAGAGCCCCATGAATTGCGTTTTCGTTCATGTGTCCTCCACCTTCGAGTTTGGAGCCATGCGTAGTGATTGCTTAGTGCAATTCACCATTCTCACCCTTTTGCGGAGCCCCATGAATTGTGTTTTTGTTCAAGTGTCCTTCACCTTTGAGTTTGGAGCTATGCGTAGTGATTGCTTAGTGCAATTCTCCATTCTCACCCTTTTGCGGAGCCCCATGAATTGCGTTTTCGTTCATGTGTCCTCCACCTTCGAGTTTGGAGCTATGCGTAGTGATTGCTTAGTGCAATTCTCCATTCTCACCCTTTTTCGGAGCCCCATGAATTGCGTTTTCGTTCATGTGTCCTCCACCTTCGAGTTTATAGCCATGCGTAGTGAATTCTTAGTGCAATTCTCCATTCTCAATCTTTTCGGAGCCCCACGAATTGCGTTTTCGTTCATGTGTCCTCCACCTTCGAGTTTGGAGCTATGCGTAGTGATTGCTAACTGCCATTCTCCAATCTCACCCTTTTTCGAAGCCCCATGAATTGTGTTTTCGTTCATGTGTCCTCCACCTTCGAGTTTGGAGCTATGCGTAGTGATTGCATAGGGCAATTCTCCATTCTCAATCTTTTCGGAGCCCCATGAATTGCGTTTTCGTTCATGTGTCCTCCACCTTCGAGTTTGGAGCTATGCGTAGTGATTGCTTAGTGCAATTCTCCTTTCTCACCCTTTTCGGAG
>NC_038253.2:29351932-29353983 GCF_000004515.6 Glycine max | reverse complement strand
GAGTTTGGAGCCATGCGTAGTGATTGCTTAGTGCAATTCTCCATTCTCACCCTTTTGCGGAGTCCCATGAATTGCGTTTTCGTTCACGTGTCCTCCACCTTCGAGTTTGGAGCCATGCGTAGTGATTGCTTAGTGCAATTCTCCATTCTCAATCTTTTCGGAGCCCATGAATTGCGTTTTCGTTCATGTGTCCTCCACCTTCGAGTTTGGAGCTATGCGTAGTGATTCCTTACTGCCATTCTCCATTCTCACCATTTTTCGGAGCCCCTTCAATTGCATTTTCGTTCATGTGTCCTCCACCTTCGAGTTTGGAGCCATGCATAGTGATTGCTTAGTGCCATTCTCCATTCTCACCCTTTTTCCGAGCCCCATGAATTGCGTTTTCGTTCATGTGTCCTCCACCTTCGAGTTTGGAGCTATGCGTAGTGATTGCTTAGTGCAATTCTCCATTCTCACCCTTTTTCGGAGTCCCATGAATTGCGTTTTCGTTCATGTGTCCTCCACCTTCGAGTTTGGAGCCATGCGTAGTGATTGCTTAGTGCAGTTGTCCATTCTCAATCTTTTCGGAGCCCCATGAATTGCCTTTTCGTTCATGTGTCCTCCACCTTCGAGTTTTGAGCTATGCGTAGTGATTGCTTAGTGCAATTCTCCATTCTCAATCTTTTCGGAGCCCCATGAATTGCGTTTTCGTTCATGTGTCCTCCACCTTCGAGTTTGGAGCCATGCGTAGTGATTGCTTAGTGCAAGTCTCCATTCTCACCCTTTTTCGGAACCCCATGAATTGTGGTTTTTTTCATGTGTCCTCCATTATCGAGTTCGGAGCTATGCGTATTGATTGCTTAGCGCAATTCTCCATTCTCACCCTTTTTCGGAGCCCCATCAATTGCGTTTTCGTTCATGTGACCTCCAGCTTCGAGTTTGGAGCTATGCGTAGTGATTGCTTAGTGGAATTCTCCATTCTCAATCTTTTCGGAGCCCCACGAATTGCGTTTTTGTTCATGTGTCCTCCACCTTCGAGTTTGGAGCTATTCGTAGTGATTGCTTAGTGCAATTCTCCATTCTCACCCTTTTTCGGAGCCCCATAAATTGTGTTTGCGTTCGTGTGTCCTCCACCTTCGAGTTTGGAGCTATTCGTAGTGATTGCTTAGTGCAATTCTCCATTCTCACCCTTTTTCAGAGCCCCATCAATTGCGTTTTCGTTCATGTGTCCTCCACCTTCGAGTTCGGAGCCATGCGTAGTGATTGCATAGTGCAATTCTCCATTCTCAATCTTTTCGGAGCCCGACGAATTGCGTTTTCGTTCTTGTGCCCTCCACCTTCGAGTTTGGAGCTATGCGTAGTGATTGCTTAGTGCAATTCTCCACTCTCAATCTTTTCGGAGCCCCAGGAATTGCGTTTTCGATCATGTGTCCTCCACCTTCGATTTCGGAGGCATGCGTAGTGATTGCATAGTGCAATTCTCCATTCTCACCCTTTTTTGGAGAAACTTGAATTGTGTTTTCGTTCATTTGTCCTCCACCTTCGAGTTTGGAGCCATGCGTAGTGATTGCTTAGTGCAAGTCTCCATTCTCACCCTTTTTCGGAACCCCATGAATTGTGGTTTTTTTCATGTGTCCTCCACCATCGAGTTCGGAGCTATGCGTATTGATTGCTTAGCGCAATTCTCCATTCTCACCCTTTTTGGGAGCCCCATCAATTGCGTTTTCGTTCATGTGTCCTCCACACTCGAGTTTGGAGCTATGCGTAGTGATTGCTTATTTCAATTCTCCATTCTCAATCTTTTCGGAGCCCCACGAATTGCGTTATCGTTCATGTGTCCTCCACCTTCTAGTTTGGAGCTATTCGTGGTGAATGCTTAGTGCAATTCTCCATTCTCACCCTTTATGGGAGCCCAATAAATCGACTTTACGTTCAGATGTCCTCCAAGACGAAGTTTGGAGCTAATCAAAGTGAATGGATAGAGCAAATCTTCATTATACCTTCCACTGAACACATTAAAATGAAGCTTTCGTATAAGGGGGCCCTCCTTCCTTCAAATTCGGGGGGTGCTT
>NC_038253.2:29349662-29350858 GCF_000004515.6 Glycine max | reverse complement strand
CGAGTTCGAGCTATGCGTAGTGGATTGCTTAGTGCTATTCTCCATTCTCAATCTTGTCGGAGCCCCATGAATTGCGTTTTCGCTCATGTGTCCACCTTCGAGTTTAGAACTATGCGTAGTGATTGCTTAGTGGAATTCTCCATTCTCAATCTTTTCGGAGCCCGACGAATTGCGTTTTCGTTCTTGTGCCGTCCACCTTCGAGTTTGGAGCTATGCGTAGTGATTGCTTAGTGCAATTCTCCACTCTCAATCTTTTCGGAGCCCCATGAATTGCGTTTTGGTTCATGTGCCCTCCACCTTCTAGTTTGGAGCTATACGTAGTGATTGCTTAGTGCAATTCTCCATTCTCACCCTTTTTCGGAGCCCCATGAATTGCGTTTTCGATCATTAGTCCTCCACCTTTGAGTTCGGAGCCATGCGTAGTGATTGCATAGTGCAATTCTCCATTCTCAATCTGTTCGGAGCCCGACGAATTGCGTTTTCGTTCTTGTGTCCTCCACGTTCGAGTTCGGAGCTATGCGTAGTGATTGCTTAGTGCAATTCTCCATTCTCAATCTTTTCGGAGCCCCATGAATTGCGTTTTCGCTCATGTGTCCACCTTCGAGTTTGGAGCTATGCGTAGTGAATTCTTCGTGCAATTCTCCATTCTCAATCTTTTCGGAGCCCGACGAATTGCGTTTTCGTTCTTGTGCCGTCCACCTTCGAGTTTGGAGCTATGCGTAGTGATTGCTTAGTGCAATTCTCCACTCTCAATCTTTTCGGAGCCCCATGAATTGCGTTTTCGTTCATGTGCCCTCCACCTTCTAGTTTGGAGCTATACGTAGTGATTGCTTAGTGCAATTCTCCATTCTCACCCTTTTTCGGAGCCCCATGAATTGCGTTTTCGATCATTAGTCCTCCACCTTCGAGTTCGGAGCCATGCGTAGTGATTGCATAGTGCAATTCTCCATTCTCAATCTTTTCGGAGCCCGACGAATTGCGTTTTCGTTCTTGTGTCCTCCACCTTCGAGTTTGGAGCTATGCGTAGTGATTGCTTAGTGCAATTCTCCATTCTCAATCTTTTCGGAGCCCCATGAATTGCGTTTTCGCTCATGTGTCCACCTTCGAGTTTGGAGCTATGCGTAGTGAATTCTTAGTGCAATTCTCCATTCTCAATCTTTTCGGAGCCCGACGAATTGCGTTTTCGTTCTTGTGCC
>NC_038253.2:29335435-29336431 GCF_000004515.6 Glycine max | reverse complement strand
AGAGGGGGTTTCTTTTCCGTGCAGTTTTATCCCCTTTGCTTGAATTGCATTTTCGTTCATGTGTCCTCCACTTTCGAGTTTTGAGCCATGCGTAGTGATTGCTTAGTGCAATTCTCCATTCTCACCCTTTTTCATAGCCCCATGAATTGCGTTTTCGTTCATGTGTCCTCCACCATCGACTTTGGAGCCATGCGTAGTGATTGCTTAGTGCAATTCTCCATTCTCGACCATTTTTCGGAGCCCTATGAATTGGGTTTTCGTTCATGTGTCCTCCACCTTCGAGTTTGGAGACATGCGTAGTGATTGCTTAGTGTAATTCTCCATTCTCAATCTTTTCGGAGCCCCATAAAATGCGTTTTCGTTCATGTGTCTTCCACATTCGAGTTTGGAGCCATGCGTAGTGATTGCTTAGTGCAATTCTCCATTCTCACCATATTTCGGAGCCCCATGAATTGTGTTTTCGTTCATGTGTCCTCCACCTTCGAGTTTGGAGCTATGCGTAGTGATTGCTTAGTGCAATTCTCCATTCTCAATCTTTTCGGAGCCCCATGAATTGCGTTTTTGTTCATGTGTCCTCCACCTTCGAGTTTCGAGCTATGCGTAGTGATTGCTTAGTTCAATTCTCCATTCTCAATCTTTTCGGAGCCCCATGAATTGCGTTTTCGTTCATGTGTCAGCCTTCGTGTTTAGAGCTATGCGTAGTGATTGCTTAATGCAATTCTCCATTCTCACCCTTTTTCGGAGCCCCATGAATTGCATTTTCGTTCATGTGTCCTCCACTTTCGAGTTTTGAGCCATGCGTAGTGATTGCTTAGTGCAATTCTCCATTCTCAATCTTTTCGGAGCCCCATGAATTGCGTCTTCGTTCATGTGTCCTCCACCTTCTAGTTTGGAGCTATACGTAGTGATTGCTTAGTGCAATTCTCCATTCTCACCCTTTTTCGGAGCCCCATGAATTGCATTTTCGTTCATGTGTCCTCCACTTTCGAGTTTGGA
>NC_038253.2:29333339-29334844 GCF_000004515.6 Glycine max | reverse complement strand
TCCTCCACCTTCGAGTTTGGAGCTATGCGTAGTGATTGCTTAGTCCAATTTTCCATTCTCAATCTTTTCGGAGCCCCACGAAAGGCATTTTCGTTCATGTGTCCTCCACCTTCGAGTTTCGAGCTATGCGTAGTGATTGCTTAGTTCAATTCTCCATTCTCAATCTTTTCGGAGCCCCATGAATTACGTTTTCGTTCATGTGTCCACCTTCGAGTTTGGAGCCATGCGTAGTGATTGCATAGTGCAATTCTCCATTCTCACCCTTTTTCGGAGCCCCATGAATTGCCTTTTCGTTCATGTGTCCTCCACCTTCGAGTTTCGAGCTATGCGTAGTGATTGCTTAGTTCAATTCTCCATTCTCAATCTTTTCGGAGCCCCATGAATTGCGTTTTTGTTCATGTGTCCTCCACCTTCGTGTTTCGAGCTATGCGTAGTGATTGCTTAGATCAATTCTCCATTCTCAATCTTTTCGGAGCCCCATGAATTGCGTTTTCGCTCATGTGTCCACCTTCAAGTTTAGAGCTATGCGTAGTGATTGCTTAGTGCAATTCTCCATTCTCAATTTTTTCGGAGCCCCACGAATTGCCCTTTCGTTCATGTGTCCTCCACCTTCGAGTTTGGAGCTATGCGTAGTGATTGCTTAGTGCAATTCTCCATTTTCACCCTTTTTCGGAGCCCCATGAATTGCGTTTTTGTTCATGTGTCCCTCCACCTTCGTGTTTCGAGCTATGCGTAGTGATTTCATAGTGCAATTCTCCATTCTCACCCTTTTTCGGAGCCCCATGAATTGCGTTTTCGTTCATGTGTCCTCCAAAATCGACTTTGGAGCCATGCGTAGTGATTGCTTAGTGCAATTCTCCATTCTCGACCATTTTTCGGAGCCCTATGAATTGGGTTTTCGTTCATGTGTCCTCCACCTTCGAGTTTGGAGACATGCATAGTGATTGCTTAGTGTAATTCTCCATTCTCAATCTTTTCGGAGCCCCATGAAATGCGTTTTCGTTCATGTGTCTTCCACATTAGAGTTTGGAGCCATGCGTAGTGATTGCTTAGTGCAATTCTCCATTCTCACCATATTTCGGAGCCCCATGAATTGCGTTTTCGTTCATGTGTCCTCCACCTTCGAGTTTGGAGCTATGCGTAGTGATTGCTTAGTGCAATTCTCCATTCTCAATCTTTTCGGAGCCCCATGAATTGCGTTTTAGTTCATGTGTCCTCCACCTTCGAGTTTGGAGCTATGCGTAGTGATTGCTTAGTGCAATTCTCCATTCTCAATCTTTTCAGAGCCCCATGAATTGCGTTTTTGTTCATGTGTCCTCCACATTCGAGTTTCGAGCTATGCGTAGTGATTTCATAGTTCAATTCTCCATTCTCAATCTTTTCGGAGCCCCATGAATTGCGTTTTCGTTCATGTGTCAACCTTCGTGTTTAGAGCTATGCGTAGTGATTGCTTAATGCAATTCTCCATTCTCACCCTTTTTCGGAGCCCCATGAATTGCATTTTC
>NC_038253.2:29331761-29332700 GCF_000004515.6 Glycine max | reverse complement strand
TGCGTAGTGATTGCTTAGTGCAATTCTCCATTCTCACCCTTTTTCATAGCCCCATGAATTGCGTTTTCGTTCATGTGTCCTCCACCATCGACTTTGGAGCCATGCGTAGTGATTGCTTAGTGCAATTCTCCATTCTCGACCATTTTTCGGAGCCCTATGAATAGGGTTTTCGTTCATGTGTCCTCCACCTTCGAGTTTGGAGACATGCGTAGTGATTGCTTAGTGTAATTCTCCATTCTCAATCTTTTCGGAGCCCCATAAAATGCGTTTTCGTTCATGTGTCTTCCACATTCGAGTTAGGAGCCATGCGTAGTGATTGCTTAGTGCAATTCTCCATTCTCACCATATTTCGGAGCCCCATGAATTGTGTTTTCGTTCATGTGTCCTCCACCTTCGAGTTTGGAGCTATGCGTAGTGATTGCTTAGTGCAATTCTCCATTCTCAATCTTTTCGGAGCCCCATGAATTGCGTTTTTGTTCATGTGTCCTCCACCTTCGAGTTTCGAGCTATGCGTAGTGATTGCTTAGTTCAATTCTCCATTCTCAATCTTTTCGGAGCCCCATGAATTGCGTTTTCGTTCATGTGTCAGCCTTCGTGTTTAGAGCTATGCGTAGTGATTGCTTAATGCAATTCTCCATTCTCACCCTTTTTCGGAGCCCCATGAATTGCATTTTCGTTCATGTGTCCTCCACTTTCGAGTTTTGAGCCATGCGTAGTGATTGCTTAGTGCAATTCTCCATTCTCAATCTTTTCGGAGCCCCATGAATTGCGTCTTCGTTCATGTGTCCTCCACCTTCTAGTTTGGAGCTATACGTAGTGATTGCTTAGTGCAATTCTCCATTCTCACCCTTTTTCGGAGCCCCATGAATTGCATTTTCGTTCATGTGTCCTCCACTTTCAAGTTTGGAGCCATGCATAGTGATTGTTAGTGCAATCTCC
>NC_038253.2:29315045-29330384 GCF_000004515.6 Glycine max | reverse complement strand
AAAAAGAAAAAAAAAAAAAAAAAAAAAAAAAAAAAAAAGAAAAACGTCCGTCCCTGTTTTCCCACGACAGCAGTCACGCTTGCTGCTGCAGGTAACTCTAGAGCATCCCTGCTGTAGATGATTGCTTAGTGCAATTCTCCATTCTCAATCTTTTGGGAGCCCCATGAAATGTGTTTTCGTTCATGTGTCCTCCACCTTCAAGTTTGGAGCCATGCATAGTGATTGCTTAGTGCAATTCTCCATTCTCACCCATTTTCGGAGCCCCATGAATTGCGTTTTCGTTCATGTGTGCACCTTCGTGTTTGGAGCTATGCGTAGTGATTGCTTAGTGCAATTCTCCATTCTCAATCTTTTCGGTGCCCCATGAATTGCCTTTTCGTTCATGTGTCCTCCACCTTCGAGTTTGGAGCCATGCGTAGTGATTGCTTAGTGCAATTCTCCATTCTCAACCCTTTTTCGGAGCCCCACGAATTGCCCTTTCGTTCATGTGTCCTCCACCTTCGAGTTTGGAGCTATTCGTAGTGACTGCTTAGTGCAATTCTCAATTCTCACCCTTTTTCGGAGCCCCATGAATTGCGTTTTCGATCATGTGTCCTCCACCTTCGAGTTCGGAGCCATGCGTAGTGATTGCATAGTGCAATTCTCCATTCTCACCCTTTTTCGGAGAACCTTGAATTGTGTTTTCGTTCATGTGTCCTCCACCTTCGAATTTGGAGCTATGCATAGTGATTGCTTAGTGCTATTCTCCATTCTCAATCTTTTCGGAGCCCGACGAATTGCGTTTTCGTTCATGTGTCCTCCACCTTCGAGTTTCGAGCTATGCGTAGTGATTGCTTAGTTCAATTCTCCATTCTCAATCTTTTCGGAGCCCCATGAATTGCGTTTTCGTTCATGTGTCCACCTTTGAGTTTGGAGCCATGCGTAGTGATTGCATAGTGCAATTCTCCATTCTCACCCTTTTTCGGAGCCCCATGAATTGCCTTTTCGTTCGTGTGTCCTCCACCTTCGAGTTTAGAGCTATGCGTAGTGATTGCTTAGCGCTATTCTCCATTCTCACCCTTTTTCGGAGCCCCATGAATTGCGTTTTTGTTCATGTGTCCCCCACCTTCGAGTTTCGAGCTATGCGTAGTGATTGCTTAGATCAATTCTCCATTCTCAATCTTTTCGGAGCCCCATGAATTGCGTTTTCGCTCATGTGTCCTCCTTCTAGATAAGACCTATGCGTAGTGATTGCTTAGTGCAATTCTCCATTCTCAATTTTTTCGGAGCCCCACGAATTGCCCTTTCGTTCATGTGCCCTCCACCTTCGAGTTTGGAGCTATGCGTAGTGATTGCTTAGTGCAATTCTCCATTTTCACCCTTTATCGGAGCCCCATGAATTGCGTTTTCGTTCATGTGTCCACCTTTGAGTTTGGAGCCATGCGTAGTGATTGCATAGTGTAATTCTCCATTCTCAATCTTTTCGGAGCCCCATGAAATGCGTTTTCGTTCATGTGTCTTCCACATTAGAGTTTGGAGCCATGCGTAGTGATTGCTTAGTGCAATTCTCCATTCTCACCATATTTCGGAGCCCCATGAATTGCGTTTTCGTTCATGTGTCCTCCACCTTCGAGTTTGGAGCTATGCGTAATGATTACTTAGTGCAATTCTCCTTTCTCACCCTTTTTCGGAACCCCATGAATTGCGTTTTTGTTCATGTGTCCTCCACCTTCGAGTTTAGAGCTATGCGTAGTGATTGCTTAGTGCAATTCTCCATTCTCAATCTTTTCGGAGCCCCATGAATTGCGTTTTTGTTCATGTGTCCTCCACATTCGAGTTTCGAGCTATGCATAGTGATTTCATAGTTCAATTCTCCATTCTCAATCTTTTCGGAGCCCCATGAATTGCGTTTTCGTTCATGTGTCCTCCACCTTCGAGTTTGGAGCCATGTGTAGTGATTGCTTAGTGCAATTCTCCATTCTCAATCTTTTGGGAGCCCCATGAAATGCGTTTTCGTTCATGTGTCCTCCACCTTCAAGTTTGGAGCCATGCATAGTGATTGCTTAGGGCAATTCTCCATTCTCACCCATTTTCAGGGCCCCATGAATTGCGTTTTCGTTCATGTATGCACCTTCGTGTTTGGAGCTATGCGTAGTGATTGCTTAGTGCAATTCTCCATTCTCAATCTTTTCGGTGCCCCATGAATTGCCTTTTCGTTCATGTGTCCTCCACCTTCGAGTTTGGAGCCATGCGTAGTGATTGCTTAGTGCAATTCTCCATTCTCAATCTTTTCGGAGCCCCATGAATTGCGTTTTCGTTCATGTGTCCTCCACCTTCGTGTTTGGAGCTATGCGTAGTGATTGCTTAGTGCAATTCTCCATTCTCACCCTTTTTCGGAGCCCCATGAATTGCATTTTCGTTCATGTGTCCTCCACTTTCAAGTTTGGAGCCATGCATAGTGATTGTTAGTGCAATTCTCCATTCTCACCCATTTTCGGAGCCCCATAAATTGCGTTTTTGTTCATGTGTCCTCCACCTTCGAGTTTGGAGCCATGCGTAGTGATTGCTTAGTGCAATTCTCCATTCTCAACCATTTTTCGGAGCCCCATGAATTGGGTTTTTGTTCATTTGTCCTCCACCTTCGAGTTTGGAGCCATGCGTAGCGATTGCTTAGTGCAATTCTCCAATCTCACCCTTTTTCGGAGCCCTATGAATTTCCTTTTCGTTCATGTGTCCTCCACCTTCGAGGTTGGAGCCATGTGTAGTGATTGCTTAGTGCAATTCTCCATTCTCTATCTTTTGGGAGCCCCATGAAATGCGTTTTCGTTCATGTGTCCTCCACCTTCAAGTTTGGAGCCATGCATAGTGATTGCTTAGTGCAATTCTCCATTCTCACCCATTTTCAAGGCCCCATGAATTGCGTTTTCGTTCATGTGTGCACCTTCGTGTTTGGAGCTATGCGTAGTGATTGCTTAGTGCAATTCTCCATTCTCAATCTTTTCGGTGCCCCATGAATTGCCTTTTCGTTCATGTGTCCTCCACCTTCGAGTTTGGAGCCATGCGTAGTGATTGCTTAGTGCAATTCTCCATTCTCAATCTTTTCGGAGCCCATGAATTGCGTTTTCGTTCATGTGTCCTCCACCTTCGAGTTTGGAGCCATGCGTAGTGATTGCTTAGTGAAATTCTGATACCAGGGGACAGATGTCGTACCGGATGTCACGACATCACGCTTCAGAACATGCAGATTATATGTGTCCGTATGAACAGATTAAACAAGTAAATAACACAAGAGAATTGTTTACCCAGTTCGGTGCAACCTCACCTACATCTGGGGGCTACCAAGCCAGGGAGGAAATCCACTCTCAATAGTGTTAGTTCAAGGTCTAACAGCCCCTGTTTACAACCTTCTCACCTAACCACTACCCGTGCGATCTCTACCTAAGAGCCACTCTTAGATATGAGAACCTCCGCTCACTCCCTTCCACTCACACTCCCGTGTTTACAATTAAATCAAAGACACACCAGAGATCAACTCTGAACAAAAGAGATCAACTCTACACACTAGAGATCAACTCTAGACACAAGAGATCAACTCTACACACATAGGTCCAACACTTGATGCTAGGGTACCATCAAGGTGGCTCACAAAAGACTCAAGTCCCAAAAACTCACAAACTAACTCTTCAATCCCGGACTTGGTACAGAACTCGTGCAGCCTCCATGATTATATAGCAATTTGCGTTTCTGGGCTGCAACGGCTTGTGCTGGAGGAGATCTATCTTCTTCTGAAAAAAATCTGCAGTTAAAGAACTAAAAGATAACTTTTGATCTTTTAGTTTGAATCTTTAATCTTTAATCTTTAATCCCTGAACGAACTCTTCTACTTTGAAATTCGAACTTTAATGATCTTTTAATTCGTTCCTAAAGATAGATCTTCTAATCTCTTGCTAACTGCACAATAATCTGTTAAAGATATAACAGATTTATATGTCCAGTATTTTCGGGCCGGATGTCAGGACATCGTGTCCGACATCGTGGATCCTGCAGCTTCACTTCTGCACTTGACTTTTATCTTGCATTGTACAGCAACTCCAGTATTCTCGGGCAGGATGTCAGGACATTGTATCCGACATCGTGGATCCTGCAACTTCAATTCTTCATTTGACATTTTATCTTGCCTTGTGCATTGTGCAGCCCGATCTTATTCCTTGACATAACGTTGGACATCATGTGCAGCAACTCCAGTTTTCCTTCATTGTCTAAGTGCTTATGTTTTAACAAAATCTTAGCCAATCTTTTAAAGCTCAGTAGAGCCAAACACTAACAATCTCCCCCTTTGGCAAATTTTGTCTAAAACATACTTAGACACTTCCTGAGCAGGTACGAGCAGTTATGCAAGTGGGATCAGCAACTTCCATTATCAGAGTAATCAAGCACAGCGGAAATTCTTCAAGTTGCAAATCTACAAGTCTTCTCCAGGATGTCAAGACATCTCTCGTGACATCAGCTTTCTGCTACTGCTCCCCCTGTCTTCATGCTTACTGCAGCATCTTCTATCAGCTACTAGTCTTTTCCAGGATGTCGAGACATCTCATGTGACATCCGCTATCTGCTCCCCCTGTCTTCATGCTCTTACTGCAGCATCTTCTAGTAGCTTACAACAGTCGTCATCAGCAGCAGCAGTCTCCCCCTCAAGATCATATTCATACAACTCCCCCTCAAGGTCATGAATCATGCATACATCGTATCCTACTGCCATACATCTACTATTGCATACATAGTATCCTATTACTCAAAATCATGCATAATAGCAAGCATAATACTATTACTCCCCCTTTTTAGACATAAATTTGGCAAAAGTAGGATGCATGAAATTAATGTGCGAATATTACAGACCAATAACAATCAATTGTTCAAAGGGACATGTCCCTTTAGCTAATAAAAGTGAAAAGCAAACATAAGGGTCTGATGATCATGGGGTGGCTTCAGAATCATCATCTGATTCTGTCTCTTCTGCTGCATCTTCCTCTTCTTCAGCAGCTTCTTCTTCTTCCTCTGCTGCTTCTTCCTCTTCTTCAGCTGCTTCATCATCATCAATGCCACTTTCTGAGAGCCTTGTGATCATCCGTTCTAGCTCCATCTTCTTCTCTGTGGTGGCTTTGATGGTTGCTTCCAGCACCTTGCATGTGTCCTTGAGTTCAGCAATCAAGACATCCTTGGACACAGCACCTGAAGCAGCAGCTTTCCCTGATGTCGAGACAATGTCTGGGACATGTGTCCCCTCAAACAGTTTGTAATGCAGGGATAGAGGAGATTCTCTTTTCATCACAGAGTCAGTGTAGTTTAACATATTGGGATGCTGACTCAACATAATGCCACACAATACAGTAGGGAAGGCAATGGGTAATTTGACAGCAAATGATTCTGAATGCTTAACAGTTTGATCAAAGATATAGTTTCCAAAATTAAATTTGGATTTGGTTCCAACAGCATACAGAATTTTACCCAAACCTGTGGCAACAGTGGAAGTATGATTGGTGGGAACCCAGTTTGCAGCTCCAATCCTGTGCAGAATTGCATACTTCACACTTAGCTTCCCTGCTGAAAGCTTCCCTTTCTTCGGCCAATGCTGGACTCGTTTGGCAGTGATTTCCTTGGCAATTTGATGCTCAGAAACATCAATATCTATCACTCCATCAGTAGGTCTGCCCAGATATTTGTTGATCACAGCAGGGGAGAATTTAACACACTTTCCTCTGACAAACACTCTTTGATAATCATCACTTTTTCTGTTTGATATGTCAGAGGGAATGTTGACAATGAATTCCCTGACTAAGCCTTCATAGCAATCTCCCAACTTGCTGACAGTCTTCAGCAGTCCAGCAGCCTTGATGAGGTCCATGATCTCCTTGCAATCCAAGGCATCTCTTCCCAGTTCTCTTTCAACCGCAAGTCTGCGTTGATACACATATTTCCACTTTTCAACATTGCCAATGGAGTGGAAAGAGATGTTGTCCAATGGTGCATCAGGAACATTTCCAGGCACCTTTCTTCCAGATTTCTTGGCCCTCTTAGATGTCGAGACATCTAGTTCGACATCATCATCAGAATCTGATGAGGAAATTTCTTTCCTTTTCTTGGAGGGGATAGTAACCTTGCTTCTTCTGGATGTGGCAGGAGTGATTGGTGTACTCTTCTTCTGTGCCATAGTCTTGATTCGTCCAGACCTCTTAAGGGGGGTTTTTCCCTTTCTGTTTTGAAGTCTTTCTGCAATGCCAGGTGCCAACCTGTTGGCAATGGGTTCTTCATCAGATTCGACTTCTTCCAGGTCAATGAGGTCACCTGGAGCAGGTTCTGGTGCCCTTGGTGCAGGGGTCTCCTCTGCGGCTTGATCATCTTCTCCCGTTGATTCCTCTTCACTGGGTGAAGGGACGGCTTCAGCATTTGGAACGGAAGATGTTGGAACATCTTTCTCAACATCAGGCACAGAAACATTCGGGGTGGAAGATGTTGGAACATCTCCATTAGCTTCAGGCACAGAGGCTTCTTTCAAAATGCTACTCACAATACTGCGGATTTTCTTGTCCATCTCCGTGTCTACTTCCCTAGGACTTGTTGCAAGGCTAGGGTTTTCAGCAATCTTCACTCCCTGTTGTCTTCTGGGAACCAGTTTCTCAGGGATAGAAGCTTGACCAGGAATTATTTGTATTGGTTGGATGTTGAATTCTGGTTGTTCCTGGTGCGGAGATGATGGTACAGCGGGTGAACCAGGAGCGGCAGTTTCTTTTGGTGAGGAAGCCATGGAAAAACAGAGCGTTTGGAATGATTTCGTAAATCTCAGAAAACTATTGGGAAATGCTGGAGAAAACACGAATGCCAAGCAGATATAAATTTGAATGAAGAATGTAGAGGGGCGTGTGAAGCAACGGTCGAATTTGCTTTGTGGTGAACGTGCTATTAATGTTAAGTGATTCGTTTGGGCACGTTCAGATTGCAGTAGCTGCTATAATTCCTCTAGCAGACAAATGCCCAGCTTGCCCCTCAGTTTTTCAAACTGATTTGCATCCAAAGCCTTTGTGAAAATATCTGCTATTTGTTCCTCAGTGTCAACATGCTTCAGTGTGATCACTTTATCATCAACAAGATCTCTGATATAGTGATGTCTAATGTCAATGTGCTTGGTTCTGCTGTGTTGAACAGGATTTTTAGAAATATTAATAGCACTCATGTTGTCACAGTACAATGTCATGACATCTTGTTCGACATTGTACTCCTTCAGCATCTGCTTCATCCAAACTAGTTGTGAACAGCTGCTTCCTGCTGCAATATATTCGGCTTCTGCAGTAGATAGGGACACACAGTTCTGCTTCTTGCTGAACCATGAAATAAGGTTGTTGCCCAGATAGAAGCATCCACCAGAAGTGCTTTTTCTGTCATCTGCACTTCCAGCCCAATCAGCATCACAATACCCAACCAGCATTGAATCTGAACAATGACAGTACATAATCCCATAGTCACTGGTGCCATTTACATATTTCAGAATTCTCTTTACTTGAGTCAAGTGACTTATCTTAGGATTGGCTTGATATCTTGCACAAACACCTACTGCATAGGTGATGTCGGGTCTGCTAGCTGTTAAATATAGTAAACTCCCTATCATGCTTCTGTACAGACTTTGATCAACACTGGTACCAGCTTCATCTTTTGTCAGCTTCAAGTGAGTAGGTGCAGGTGTTCTTTTATGGCTGGCATTCTCCATCCCAAACTTCTTGACAATGTTCTTTGCATACTTGCTTTGTGAGAGGAATATGGAGTCTTCCATCTGCTTCAGTTGAAGTCCCAAAAAATAAGTCAGCTCTCCAACAAGACTCATCTCAAATTCAGATTGCATCTGTTGAACAAAATGTCGAAGCATCTCATTCGACATCCCTCCAAACACAATGTCATCAACATATATCTGTGCAATCATCAAGTTTTCAGCATCTTGCTTGACAAAGAGAGTCTTGTCAATTCCTCCCTTCCTATACCCTTGCTGAGTAAGGAACTCTGTCAGCCTTTCATACCAAGCTCTTGGAGCTTGCTTCAATCCATAGAGAGCCTTCTTGAGCCTGTATACATGATCTGGATGAGTTGGGTCTACAAATCCCCTTGGCTGCTCCACATAGACTTCTTCATTCAGGTATCCATTCAGAAATGCGCTCTTCACATCCATCTGGTACAGCTTGAATTTGAGGATGCAAGCCACACCAAGTAATAATCTGATGGACTCAAGTCTAGCAACTGGGGCAAAAGTCTCATCAAAGTCTACACCTTCAATCTGAGTGTAGCCTTGAGCAACCAGTCTGGCCTTGTTTCTGATTATGACACCTTCTTCATTGGTTTTGTTCTTGAAGATCCACTTGGTGCCAATCACATTAGTTCCCTCGGGTCTCGGAACTAGCTCCCAGACTTCATTCCTTTTAAATTGCTCCAATTCTTCTTGCATAGCATTGATCCAAAACTCATCAGTCAGTGCCTCTTTCACATTCTTGGGCTCAATTTTGGAGACAAAGCATGAGTTGGAGACAATCTCAATCTCCCTTGATCTTGTAGTGACCCCTCTGTTTGGATCTCCTATAATCAGCTCCTTGGGGTGCATCTTCTGGATTCTAATGGAGGGTCTCTTGTCAGGTTGGTTGATGTTTGAATCATCTGTAGCAGAATCAGAGTTTTCTGCATTTTCTGCACTATTAGCTGCATCTGCTACATTGTCTCCCGATGTTCTGACATCTTCTTCGACATCCTTCTTTCTTGCTGGAGATAGATCATCAACAACCACATTGATGGATTCCATCACAGTTCTGGTTCTGGAATTGAATACTCTATAAGCTCTGCTGTTTGTAGAGTATCCCAGGAATATTCCTGCATCACTCTTGGGATCCATCTTTCTCCTTTGCTCTCTATCTGCCAAGATGTAACATGGACTTCCAAAGATGTGGAAGTGCTTGACAGTAGGCTTCCTCCCTTTCTAGATTTCATACAGAGTGGTTGGAGTGCCTCTTCTAAGTGTGACTCTGTTGTGGATGTAGCATGCTGTGTTCATGGCTTCAGCCCAGAGATTATAGGGAAGTTCTTTGGCATGAAGCATGACCCTAGCAGCCTCTTGCAAAGTCCTGTTTTTCCTCTCAACTATCCCATTCTGTTGTGGTGTAATGGCTGCAGAGAACTCATGAGTGATGCCTTCAGATGTGCAGAATTCAGTGAACCTGCTGTTTTCAAATTCTCTGCCATGGTCACTCCTGATTCTCTTGATGACACAGTCCTTTTCTCTTTGAAGTCTTAGACTCAACTCTTTGAATACTTCAAAGGTTTCTGATTTCTCTCTGATAAAGTTGACCCAGGTAAATCTGGAGAAATCATCCACAACAACATAGGCATACCTCTTTCCTCCAAGGCTTTCAACCTGCATAGGCCCCATCAAATCCATGTGAAGTAGTTCCAGCACCCTGGAAGTGGTCTGATGTTGAAGCTTCTGGTGGGACATCTTGACTTGCTTTCCAATCTGACATTCACCACAGATTCTGCCTTCTTCTATTTTCAGATTGGGAATGCCTCTCACAGCACCTTTGTCAATGATTTTCTTCATGCCTCTTAAGTGCAGATGTCCGAACCTTTGATGCCATAATTTGACTTCATCTTCTTTGGAGGATAGACATGTGGAGGAGTAGCTGGTTTCTTGGGGTGTCCATAGGTAACAATTGTCCTTTGATCTGCTGCCCTTCATTAGAACTTCACTCTTCTCATTTGTCACCAAGCATTCTGACTTAGTGAAGTTTACATTGAATCCTTCATCACACAGCTGACTGATGCTGATCAAGTTTGCAGTCAGTCCCTTCACCAGCAGTACTTTGTTCAGACTAGGAAGTCCATCATGAACTAGCTTTCCCATTCCAATGATCTTTCCTTTAGAGCCATCTCCAAATGTCACATAGCTGGTGGAGCAGGGCTCAATGTTCACCAGGAATTCTTTGACTCCTGTCATGTGTCTGGAACAGCCGCTATCTAGGTACCAATCTTCCTTAGCTGATGCTCTAAGTGAAGTATGAACAACAAGACTGACAGCCTTGTGTTTTGGAACCCACATCATCTTCTTTCTGCTGTTGCTACTTTGAGTTCCATGATGTGGATGGCCATGTAGATGATAGCAAAAGGGCTTTATGTGACCATACTTGCCACAGTAGTGACACCTCCACTTCTTTCTTTTGCTCTTTTTCTGCTGCATTCCATGATGTCGAGACCGATGTTGTGACATCGTGGCTCCAGTCCTGTTTTTGGCAGGAACAAATTCTGTCATGGTCGTTCTGCCAGCAGACTTAGGATTAAATCCAAGTCCTTTCTGGTTTCCAGCATTCTTTCCAAGCAGCAGCACCTCATCAAGCGTATCTGAGCCTTTATTCAGCATCTTTATTGATTTGGTCATGTTTTCCAATTTAGAGTTCAGAAAACCGACTTCTCCTTTAAGCTCAGAGATCTCCTCTTTATGTGCCTCCTTATCAGCCTCCAGATCTGCAATGATCTTCTTCAGTTGTGCTTCCTGCTGAAGAATCTTCTCACTTTTGAAGCATAGTTCTCTATAGGATGTAGCAAGCTCATCAAAAGTGATTTCACTGTCTGTATCACTTGAATCTTCAGCAGATTCAAATCTCCCAGTGAGTGCATTCACATCTCTGTCAGAGTCACTTTCTTGTTCACTCTCTGTATCAGAACGACATACAGAAAGTCCTTTCCTCTGCTTCTTGAGATGAGTGGGACATTCAGCTATGATGTGTCCATAGCCTTCACACCCATGACATTGAATTCCTTTGCTGTGACTGGGCTTTACATCTGACCTTTTCTGGTATTTGCTGCCTTTCCTGATGTCGAAAGGGATGTTCTGGACATGTGGCTTCTGCCTCCTGTCCATTCTGTTCATCACTTTGTTGAACTGTTTTCCAAGGAGCACAACTGCATTAGTCAGACCTTCATCAGTATCCAGGTCATACTCACCTTCTTCTCCTTCATCATTTGACACGAATGCCAGATTCTTGCTCTTCTTTTCAGCCCTATCCGAGAGTCCTAGCTCAAAGGTTTGAAGGGAACCAATGAGTTCATCCACTCTCATGTTGCAAATGTCTTGGGCCTCCTCTATTGCAGTGACTTTCATGTCAAATCTCTTAGGCAAGGATCTGAGGATCTTTCTCACCAGCTTTTCATCTGTCATCTTCTCTCCCAAGGCAGTGCAAGCATTGGCAATTTCAAGAATGTTCATGTGGAAGTCATGAATGCATTCTTCCTCCTTCATCTTCAGATTTTCGAATTTTGTGGCCAATAGTTGCAATCTGGACATCTTCACTTTGGAGGTTCCTTCATGAGTGGTTTTTAGGATCTCCCAAGCATCCTTGGCCACTGTACATGTGTTGATCAGTCTGAAGATATTCTTGTCAACTCCATTGAATAGAGCATTCAAGGCTTTGGAGTTTCCAAGTGCCCATTCGTCTTCTTCTTTAGTCCAGTCTTCTTCTGGCTTCAATTCATCAGTGGGCTTTCCTTCTGTGTCCAGCATCTTGGGATGTTCCCAGCCTTTGATGACAGCTTTCCAGGTCCTGCTATCCAGTGATTTGAGGAAGGCCACCATCCTTGCTTTCCAGTATTCATAGTTGGTTCCATCTAGGATTGGTGGTCTGTTCACTGGTCCTCCTTCTTTCTCCATGTTCATCAGAATTTATCTCCCTAGATCTCACTCTGTGATTTCGAGTGTTGGCTCTGATACCAATTGAAATTCTGATACCAGGGGACAGATGTCGTACCGGATGTCACGACATCACGCTTCAGAACATGCAGATTATATGTGTCCGTATGAACAGATTAAACAAGTAAATAACACAAGAGAATTGTTTACCCAGTTCGGTGCAACCTCACCTACATCTGGGGGCTACCAAGCCAGGGAGGAAATCCACTCTCAATAGTGTTAGTTCAAGGTCTAACAGCCCCTGTTTACAACCTTCTCACCTAACCACTACCCGTGCGATCTCTACCTAAGAGCCACTCTTAGATATGAGAACCTCCGCTCACTCCCTTCCACTCACACTCCCGTGTTTACAATTAAATCAAAGACACACCAGAGATCAACTCTGAACAAAAGAGATCAACTCTACACACTAGAGATCAACTCTAGACACAAGAGATCAACTCTACACACATAGGTCCAACACTTGATGCTAGGGTACCATCAAGGTGGCTCACAAAAGACTCAAGTCCCAAAAACTCACAAACTAACTCTTCAATCCCGGACTTGGTACAGAACTCGTGCAGCCTCCATGATTATATAGCAATTTGCGTTTCTGGGCTGCAACGGCTTGTGCTGGAGGAGATCTATCTTCTTCTGAAAAAAATCTGCAGTTAAAGAACTAAAAGATAACTTTTGATCTTTTAGTTTGAATCTTTAATCTTTAATCTTTAATCCCTGAACGAACTCTTCTACTTTGAAATTCGAACTTTAATGATCTTTTAATTCGTTCCTAAAGATAGATCTTCTAATCTCTTGCTAACTGCACAATAATCTGTTAAAGATATAACAGATTTATATGTCCAGTATTTTCGGGCCGGATGTCAGGACATCGTGTCCGACATCGTGGATCCTGCAGCTTCACTTCTGCACTTGACTTTTATCTTGCATTGTACAGCAACTCCAGTATTCTCGGGCAGGATGTCAGGACATTGTATCCGACATCGTGGATCCTGCAACTTCAATTCTTCATTTGACATTTTATCTTGCCTTGTGCATTGTGCAGCCCGATCTTATTCCTTGACATAACGTTGGACATCATGTGCAGCAACTCCAGTTTTCCTTCATTGTCTAAGTGCTTATGTTTTAACAAAATCTTAGCCAATCTTTTAAAGCTCAGTAGAGCCAAACACTAACACTTAGTGCAATTCTCCATTCTCACCCTTTTTCGGAGCCCCATGAATTGCATTTTCATTCATGTGTCCTCCACCTTCGAGTTTGGAGCCATGCGTAGTGATTGCTTAGTGCAATTCTCCATTCTCATCCCTTTTTCGGAGCACCATGAATTGCATTTTCGTTCATGTGTCCTCAAGCTTCGAGTTTGGAGCCATGCGTAGTGATTGCTTAGTGCAATTCTCCATTCTCACCCTTTTTCGGAGCCCCATGAATTGCGTTTTCGTTCATGTGTCCTCCACCTTCGAATTTTGAGCTATACGTAGTGATAATTAGTGCAATTCTCCATTCTCACGCTTTTTCGGAACCCCAAGAATTGCGTTTTTGTTCATGTGTCCTCCACCTTCGAGTTTAGAGCTATGCGTAGTGATTGCTTAGTGCAATTCTCGATTCTCAATCTTTTTGGAGCCCCATGAATTGCGTTTTCGTTCATGTGTCCTCCACCTTCGAGTTTGGAGCTATGCGTAGTGATTGCTTAGTGCAATTCTCCATTCTCAATATTTTCCGAGCCCCATGAATTGTGTTTTCGTTCATGTGTCCTCCACCTTCGAGTTTGGAGCCATGGGTAGTTATTGCTTAGTTCAATTCTCCATTCTCACCCTTTTTCGGAGCCCCTTGAATTGCGTTTTCGTTCATGTGTCCTCCACCTTCAAGTTTGGAGCCATGCGTAGTGATTGCTTAGTGCAATTCTCCATTCTCAACCCTTTTTGGGACCCCCAAGAATTGCGTTTTCTTTCATGTGTCCTCCACCTTCGATTTTGGAGCCATGCGTAGTGATTGCTTAGTGCAATTCTCATTTCTCAATCTTTTGGGAGCCCTATGAAATGCGTTTTCGTTCATGTGTCCTCCACCTTCGAGTTTGGAGCCAAGAGTAGTGATTGCTTAGTGCAATTCTCCATTCTCACCCTTTTTCGGAGCCCCATGAATTGCGTTTTCGTTCATGTGTCCTCCACCTTCGAGTTTTGAGCTATACGTAGTGATTACTTAGTGCAATTCACCATTCACACGCTTTTTCGGAACCCCATGAATTGCGTTTTTGTTCATGTGTCCTCCACCTTCGAGTTTAGAGCTATGCGTAGTGATTGCTTAGTGCAATTGTCGATTCTCAATCTTTTTGGAGCCCCATGAATTGTGTTTGCGTTCATGTGTCATCCACCTTCGAGTTTGGAGCTATGCGTAGTGATTGCTTAGTGCAATTCTCCATTCTCAATATTTTCGGAGCCCCATGAATTGTGTTTTCGTTCATGTGTCCTCCACCTTCGAGTTTGGAGCCATGGGTAGTTATTGCTTAGTGCAATTCTCCATTCTCAATCTTTTGGGAGCCCTATGAAATGCGTTTTCGTTCATGTGTCCTCCACCTTCGAGTTTGGAGCTATGCGTAGTGATTACTTTGTGCAATTCTCCATTCTCACCCTTTTTCGGAACCCCATGAATTGCGTTTTCGTTCATGTGTCCTCCACCTTCGGGTTAGGAGCCATGCGTAGTGATTGCTTAGTGCAATTCTCCATTCTCAATCTTTTGGGAGCCCCATGAAATGCTTTTTCGTTCATGTGTCCTCCACCTTCGAGTTTGGAGCCAAGCGTAGTGATTGCTTAGTGCAATTCTCCATTCTCACCCTTTTTCGGAGCCCCATGAATTGCGTTTTCGTTCATGTGTCCTCCACCTTCGAGTTTTGAGCTATACGTAGTGATTACTTAGTGCAATTCACCATTCTCACGCTTTTTCGGAACCCCATGAATTGCGTTTTTGTTCATGTGTCCTCCACCTTCGAGTTTAGAGCTATGCATAGTGATTGCTTAGTGCAATTGTCGATTCTCATTCTTTTTGGAGCCCCATGAAATGCGTTTTCGTTCATGTGTCCTCCACCTTCGAGTTTGGAGCAATGCGTAGTGATTGCTTAGTGCAATTCTCCATTCTCAATCTTTTGGGAGCCCTATGAAATGCGTTTTCGTTCATGTGTCCTCCACCTTCGAGTTTGGAGCTATGCGTAGTGATTGCTTAGTGCAATTCTCCATTCTCAATCTTTGGGAGACCCATGAAATGCTGTTTCGTTCATGTGTCCTCCACCTTCGAGTTTGGAGCTATGCGTAGTGATTTCTTAGTGCAATTCTCCATTTCTCAACACCTTTTTCGGAGCCCCATGAATTGTGTTTTCGTTCATGTGTCCTCCACCTTCGAGTTTGGAGCTATGGGTAGTGATTTCTTATTGAAATTCTCCATTCTCAACCTTTTTCGGAGCCCCATGAATTGCGTTTTCATTCATGTGTCCTCCACCTTCGAGTTTGGAGCTGTGCATAGTGCTTGCTTAGTGCAATTCTCTATTCTCAACCTTTTTCGGAGCCCCATGAATTGCGTTTTCGTTCATGTGTCCTCCACCTTCGAGT